>NW_027040369.1:0-7500 GCF_034236695.1 Oncorhynchus nerka
CTACTGTTTAGAAGGGAGCACACTACTGTTTAGAAGGGAACACACTACTGTTTAGAAGGGAACACACTACTGTTTAGAAGGGAACACACTACTGTTTAGAAGGGACACTACTGTTTGAAGGGCACTACTGTTTAGAAGGGAACACACTACTGTTTAGAAGGGATCACACTACTGTTTAGAAGGGAACACACTACTGTTTAGAAGGGAACACACTACTGTTTAGAAGGGAACACACTACTGTTTAGAAGGGAACACACTACTGTTTAGAAGGGAACACACTACTGTTTAGAAGGGAGCTACTGTTTGGGGACACACTACTGTTTGAGGGAACACACTACTGTTTAGAAGGGAACACACTACTGTTTAGAAGGGAACACACTACTGTTTAGAAGGGAACACACTACTGTTTAGAAGGGAACACACTACTGTTTAGAAGGGAACACACTACTGTTTAGAAGGGAACACACTACTGTTTAGAAGGGACACACTACTGTTTAGAAGGGAACACACTACTGTTTTAGAAGGGAACACACTACTGTTTAGAAGGGGACTACTGTTTAGAAGGGAACACTACTGTTTAGAAGGGACACACACTACTGTTTAGAAGGGAACACACTACTGTTTAGAAGGGAACACACTACTGTTTAGAAGGAACACACTACTGTTTAGAAGGAACACACTACTGTTTAGAAGGGAACACACTACTGTTTAGAAGGGAACACACTACTGTTTAGAAGGAACACACTACTGTTTAGAAGGGAACACACTACTGTTTAGAAGGGAACACACTACTGTTTAGAAGGGAACACACTACTGTTTAGAAGGGAACACACTACTGTTTAGAAGGGAACACACTACTGTTTAGAAGGGAACACACTACTGTTTAGAAGGGAGCACACTACTGTTTAGAAGGAACACACTACTGTTTAGAAGGGAACACACTCACTGTTTAGAAGAACACTACTGTTTAGAAGGGACACACTACTGTTTAGAAGGGGACACACTACTGTTTAGAAGGGAAACACACTACTGTTTAGAAGGGAACACACTACTGTTTAGAAGGGAGCACACTACTGTTTAGAAGGGATCACACTACTGTTTAGAAGGGAACACACTACTGTTTAGAAGGGAACACACTACTGTTTAGAAGGGAACACACTACTGTTTAGAAGGGGACACACTACTGTTTAGAAGGGAACACACTACTGTTTAGAAGGGAACACACTACTGTTTAGAAGGGACACACTACTGTTTAGAAGGGACACACTACTGTTTAGAAGGGAACACACTACTGTTTAGAAGGGAACACACTACTGTTTAGAAGGGAACACACTACTGTTTAGAAGGGAACACACTACTCCAACATTGGAACACACTACTGTTTAGAAGGGAACACACTACTGTTTAGAAGGGAACACACTACTGTTTAGAAGGGAACACACTACTGTTTAGAAGGGATCACACTACTGTTTAGAAGGGGACACACTACTGTTTTACTGTTTAGAGGGAAGGGAACACACTACTGTTTAGAAGGGAACACACTACTGTTTAGAAGGGAACACACTACTGTTTAGAAGGGGAACACTACTGTTTAGAAGGGACACACTACTGTTTAGAAGGGAACAACATTGTTTAGGAACACACTACTGTTTAGAAGGGACATACTACTGTTTAGAAGGAAACACACTACTGTTTAGAAGGGAACACACTACTGTTTAGAAGGGACTACACACTACTGTTTAGAAGGGAACACACTACTGTTTAGAAGAGCACACTACTGGAAACACACTACTGTTTAGAAGGGAACACACTACTGTTTAGAAGGGAACACACTACTGTTTAGAAGGGTTTAGGAACACACTACTGTTTAGAAGGGGATCACACTACTGTTTAGAAGGGGACACACTACTGTTTAGAAGGGAACACACTACTGTTTAGAAGGGAACACACTACTGTTTAGAAGGGGATCACACTACTGTTTAGAAGGACACACTACTGTTTAGAAGGGACACTACTGTTTAGAAGGGGACACACTACTGTTTAGAAGGGGCACACTACTGTTTAGAAGGGAACACTACTTTAGAAGGGACACTACTGTTTAGAAGGGGACACACTACTGTTTAGAAGGGAACACACTACTGTTTAGAAGGGAACACACTACTGTTTAGAAGGGGACACACTACTGTTTAGAAGGGAACACACTACTGTTTAGAAGGGATCACACTACTGTTTAGAAGGGAACACACTACTGTTTAGAAGGGGACACACTACTGTTTAGAAGGGAACATACTACTGTTTAGAAGGGAACACTACTGTTTAGAAGGGAACACACTACTCCAACATTGGAACACACTACTGTTTAGAAGGGGACACACTACTGTTTAGAAGGGATCACACTACTGTTTAGAAGGGAACACACTACTGTTTAGAAGGGATCACACTACTGTTTTAGAGGAACACTACTGTTTAGAAGGGAACACTACTCCTAACATTGGAACGCACTACTGTTTAGAAGGGACACACTACTGTTTAGAAGGGATCACACTACTGTTTAGAAGGGAACACACTACTCCAACATTGGAACACACTACTGTTTAGAAGGGATCACACTACTGTTTAGAAGGGAACACACTACTGTTTAGAAGGGATCACACTACTGTTTAGAAGGGAACACACTACTGTTTAGAAGGGACACACTACTGTTTAGAAGGGAACACACTACTGTTTAGAAGGGATCACACTACTGTTTAGAAGGGAACACACTACTGTTTAGAAGGGAACACACTACTGTTTAGAAGGGAACACTGTTTAGAAGGGAACACTGTTTAGAAAGGAACACACTACTCCAACACTGGATCACACAACACCATGGAAACACACTGGGACCTACTTTTGGTTTCAGGTACTGTTTACTCCTCTCTGGAAAGGGTTCTACATGGAACCCAAAATGGTTCTACATGGAACCCAAAGGGGTTTAACCTGGAACTGTTTTAAAATAACTGTTTACCTGGAACCAAATAGAATTCTACCTGGAACCAAAAAGGATTCTACCTGGAACCAAAAATACTGTTTACCTGGAACTACTGTTTAGAAAAATGGATTCTACCTGGAACCATGGAAAAATGTTTTTCTATGAGGAACAGTTCTGAATAACCCAAAAATGGTTCTTAGGAACAACGGGTTCTAGAACAAAAATAATTCTATATCACCAGTTTTTTTCTACCTTCAAAATTACCTGGAACCAAAAAATGGGTACTGAATAACCGCCTATAGCAACGGGCTGCTGTACCTATAGCAACGGGCTGCTGTACCTATAGCAACGGGCTGCTGTTGGGCCGAAACACAAACTCCAGACTGTGGCTGTAATGAACTCTGTCGTGTTGTAGCTAATTGAATGACCTGCCACTCAGGTGGTGTAATAGATGACCCTCCAGCTACATACATGGAGCATCACTTGAAGCAGGTGCAGCTGGTACACAGGTGGAACAACATCACTTCTGATGAAGAAGTGCTACATTTTGGCTCCGCTGGTCCAGAGATGATTGATATCACAGCCACGCATTAACGATTTACCTACAGGTGTAATTTGCATCCCCCCCCCCTTCTCTCGCTCTCTCTCTGTCCCCTTCTCTCAGCTCCCTCTCTCTCTCTCTCCCCCCCTTCTCTCCCTCTCTCCCTCCCCCCTTCTCTCGCACTCTCTCTGTTGCTCTCAGCTCCCCCTCTCTCTCACCTCCCTCCCTCCCTCTCTTTGTGTGTGTGTTTACCTAGCTCTGTTTTAATCAAAGCATGCAGCTGTTTGTCTCTCCAGTGAGTGGAGTGTGTGTTTGTGGAAGGAAGAGCAAGAGAGACGATGAGAGAGAGACGATGAGAGAGAGACGATGAGAGAGAGACGATGAGAGAGAGACGATGAGAGAGAGACGATGAGAGAGAGAGACGATGAGAGAGAGAGACGATGAGAGAGAGAGAGACGATGAGAGAGAGAGAGACGATGAGAGAGAGAGAGAGACGATGAGAGAGAGAGACGAGGGTTGAGAAAGAAACAGACAGAAAAAGGAGAGAGGGGGGATGAGAGAGAGATATGAGAGAGAGATGGATATGAGAGAGAGACGATGAGAGAGAGATGGATATGAGAGAGAGACGATGAGAGAGAGAGAGAGAGAGACGATGAGAGAGAGAGAGACTATGAGAGAGAGAGAGAGAGAGACAGAAAAAGGAGAGAGAGGGGGGATGGGAGAGAGAGAGAGAGACGATGAGAGAGAGACGATGAGAGAGAGACGATGAGAGAGAGAGAGACGATGAGAGAGAGAGAGACGATGAGAGAGAGAGAGACGATGAGAGAGAGAGAGACGATGAGAGAAAGACTTAAGGAAAAAGGACGACAGAGAGACAGAATAAAGAAAGAGACGAGGGTTGAGAAAGAAACAGACAGAAAAAGGAGAGAGAGAGGGATGGTTGAGAGAGAAACAGACAGAAAAAGGAGAGAAAAAGAGACAGAAAAAGGAGAGAGAGGGGGATGAGAGAGAGAGAGGGGGGATGAGAGAGAGAGAGAGATGGATATGAGAGAGAGAGAGAGAGAGAGATGGATGAGAGAGAGAGAGAGATGGATATGAGAGAGAGAGAGAGGGAGATGGATGAGAGAGAGAGAGAGAGAGAGAGAGACGATGAGAGAGAGAGACGAGGGTTGAGAAAGAAACAGACAGAAAAAGGAGAGAGGGGGGATGAGAGAGAGATATGAGAGAGAGATGGATATGAGAGAGAGACGATGAGAGAGAGATGGATATGAGAGAGAGACGATGAGAGAGAGAAGAGAGAGAGAGACGATGAGAGAGAGAGACTATGAGAGAGAACCAGAGAGACAGAAAAGGAGAGAGAGGGGGATGGGAGAGAGAGAGAGAGGGATGAGAGAGAGATGGATATGAGAGAGAGAGAGAGAGACGATGAGAGAGAGACTTAAGGAAAAAGGACGACAGAGAGACAGAATAAAGAAAGAGACGAGGGTTGAGAAAGAAACAGACAGAAAAAGGAGAGAGAGATAGAGGGATGGTTGAGAGAGAAACAGACAGAAAAAGGAGAGAAAGAGAGAGAGACAGACAGAGGGGAGAGAAACAGACAGAAAATGGAGAGAGACAGAGAGAGAGGGGAGGAGGGTTGAGAGAGAAACAGACAGAAAGAGACAGACAGAGACAGAAAAAGGAGAGAGAGGGGGGATGAGAGAGAGAGAGAGAGGGATGAGAGAGAGAGAGAGACGGATATGAGAGAGAGACGGATATGAGAGAGAGACGGATATGAGAGAGAGACAGAGAGAGAGAGAGAGGGGGGATGAGAGAGAGAGAGAGAGAAACAGACAGAAAAAGGAGAGAGAGAAGAGAGAGAGAGAGAGAGAAACAGACAGAAAAAGGAGAGAGAGAGGATGGAGAGAGAGACAGGATGAGAGAGAGAGGGGGGGATGAAGGGGGAGGGGTTAACAATGAGAGATAGAGGAAATCATTACAGTTGATGGGTACTTGGGCGATGCTCAAGCAGCTCAATAACATTGTTTGTTCCCACGGAAGATCCGCCTTAAAAAAAACAACCAGTGCAAGAGGCTCTCTGTTTCTCTTTCCACACCTCTTCCATCAACCTTCACTCCAAAAAAAACATATCCTCTCCTCAGCCTCACGTATCGACAAAATATTTGTCACTTTTCTTATCCTCAGCCATAATGTTTTCAACATCGCATTTAAATAGCAAAAGCATGACAAGAAAAGAACTTGTGAATAAAGTCAACGTTTAAAAATAACATCAGACATAATTACACATGTGTTAATTTACACTGTAGGGGAACACACACTCACACACACACACACACACTCACCACTCAGCCATACACACACACTCACACACACACTCACTGTTCACACACTCACACACATAAACACACACACTCACTCACACTCACTCACACATTTCATCCATCACATACACACATAAACACACATTTCATCCATCACACACTCACACACTAAACTCACACACTCACACACATACACACAACACACACATTTCATCACATCAGCACATACACACACATAAACACACACACTCAGACACACTCACTCACACATAAACACACACACTCAGACACACTCACCATAAACACACCCCCTCACACACACACACTCACACATAAACACACATTTCACTCAGCCTACACGCATAAACACACACATCCATCAGCCATACACACATAAACACACACGGATCCATTAATCTGCCAAACACATAAATGCATGTAATTATATTGTCCTTCTCATCCATCAGCCAAAACCACATGAACACACAATTCATCCATCAGCCATAAACACATTGTTCATCCATCAGCCATAAACACATTGTTCATCCATCAGCATAAAACATAAACACATTGTTCATCCATCAGCCATAAACACATTGTTCATCCATCAGCCATAAACACATTGTTCATCCATCAGCCATAAACACATTGTTCATCCATCAGCCATAAACACATTGTTCATCCATCAGCCATAAACACATTGTTCATCCATCAGCCATAAACACACAAACACATTGTTCATCCATCAGCCATAAACATAAACACATTGTTCATCCATCAGCCATAAACATATAAACACATTGTTAAGTGTGCGTGCGATGTGTGTGGTATATGTGTGATTGTGTGTGTGTGTGTCGTGTAATGTGTGCGTGTGATAGTGAGTGTGACTATTGACGTCGTACCACAGGAAGGGGAGGAGCAGACGTTACAGTACATTTTCGTTAACTGTTAACTGTAATTTCGTTAGTTGATGCTTAAACTTTCTCTCCCATCTTGTGTCAACAGCAGTTATTTAAAAATGTTTGTTTCCAATTAGTTTACATTTGTTTCTAAGGGAGGATTTTCAGTTGGATAGTCTGTCTGCAAGTTTTTAAAATATATCTTCCTTGTCATATGAACATTGTTTTCTGACTAAAATAAGATGCCCTGAAGTTTGCTCTGGTGTACAAAAGATCTCAATTATTTTTTTTTTTAAATGTAGTGATATCTAACGTCTAAGTTGCCTTGATTTGCTATGATATTGGTCAGTCCATTATTTTGTTTATATTCAATAAATGTATTTCCTGTTACCAAGTCAATTTACAGGTTTCTATTTCCTTAAAATGTTTTCCATGTGGACCAATCTCCCGGTGGATTCGGAATATTGTTCCAATATTGGTTGTGTTATGAGGAAGTGATATTGGTTGTGTTATAAGGAAGTGATATTGGTTGTGTTATAAGGAAGTGATATTGGTTGTGTTATGAGGAAGTGATATTGGTTGTGTTATGAGGAAGTGATATTGGTTGTGTTATGAGGAAGTGATATTGGTTGTGTTATAAGGAAGTGATATTGGTTGTGTTATAAGGAAGTGATATTGGTTGTGTTATGAGGAAGTGATATTGGTTGTGTTATGAGGAAGTGATATTGGTTGTGTTATAAGGAAGTGATATTGGTTGTGTTATGAGGA
>NW_027040369.1:17500-52500 GCF_034236695.1 Oncorhynchus nerka
TTTAATTAGACACTGCTTGTCCAAACTGGCCATGTTGAGACTCCACATTAAACCTCCACTCAGTTCGGCTCACAAAGACGGAGAGATCTGGAGCTGTAGCAGTCAGAATGGAAAGGGCAGAAGACATTGGATGAGTCCCAAATTGCACCCTATTGCCTACACAGTGTACTACTGTTGAACAGAGCCCTACGGGCTGCAGTCCTATCCCCTGTCATTAAAAGTTCATAGTAGTGCACTACTTAGGAAATAGGTTGCCATTTGGGAAGGCGTCCATTGTGACAGCGACACTAGAAGTTATTCTCCCGGGGTCGTACACATACAGGTGAAGTAGACAGCCCTGCAACCCTCAGGATAGACAACCCTAAGGACAGACAGCCCTGCAACCCTCAGGATAGACAACCCTAAGGACAGACAGCCCTGCAACCCTCAGGATAGACAACCCTAAGGACAGACAGCCCTGCAACCCTCAGGATAGACAACCCTCAGGACAGACAACCCTACAACCCTCAGGACAGACAACCCTCAGGACAGACAGCCCTGCAACCCTCAGGATAGACAACCCTCAGGACAGACAACCCTACAACCCTCAGGACAGACAACCCTCAGGACAGACAACCCTACAACCCTCAGGACAGACAACCCTCAGGACAGACAACCCTCAGGAGAGACAACCCTCAGGAGAGACAACCCTCAGGACAGACAACCCTCAGGACAGGCAACCCCACAACCCTCAGGACAGACAACCCTACAACCCTCAGGACAGACAACCCTCAGGACAGACAACCCCTCAGGACAGACAACCCTCAGGACAGACAACCCTCAGGACAGACAACCCTCAGGACAGGCAACCCCACAACCCTCAGGACAGACAACCCTACAACCCTCAGGACAGACAACCCTCAGGACAGACAACCCTCAGGACAGACAACCCTCAGGACAGACAACCCTCAGGACAGACAACCCTGCAACCCTCAGGACAGACAACCCTCAGGACAGACAATCCTACAACCCTCAGGACAGACAAACCTCAGGACAGACAACCCTCAGGACAGACAAACCTCAGGACAGACAACCCTCAGGAGAGACAACCCTCAGGACAGACAACCCTCAGGACAGGCAACCCCACAACCCTCAATACAGACAACCCCACAACCCTCAGGACAGACAAACCTCAGGACAGACAACCCTCAGGACAGACACCCCTACAACCCTCAGGACAGACAAACCTCAGGACAGACAACCCTCAGGACAGACAAACCTCAGGACAGACAACCCTCAGGACAGACAAACCTCAGGACAGACAACTTTCAGGAAAGACAGCCCCACAACCCCCAGGACAGACAAACCTCAGGACAGACAACCTTCAGGACAGACAACCCTACAACCCTCAGGACAGACAACCTTCAGGACAGACAACCCTACAACCCTCAGGACAGACAAACCTCAGGACAGACAACCCTCAGGACAGACAAACCTCAGGACAGACAACCCTAAGGACAGACAGCCCTGCAACCCTCAGGATAGACAACCCTAAGGACAGACAGCCCTGCAACCCTCAGGATAGACAACCCTAAGGACAGACAGCCCTGCAACCCTCAGGATAGACAACCCTCAGGACAGACAACCCTACAACCCTCAGGACAGACAACCCTCAGGACAGACAGCCCTGCAACCCTCAGGATAGACAACCCTAAGGACAGACAGCCCTGCAACCCTCAGGATAGACAACCCTCAGGACAGACAACCCACAACCTCAGGACAGACAACCCTCAGGACAGACAACCCTCAGGAGAGACAACCCTCAGGAGAGACAACCCTCAGGACAGACAACCCTCAGGACAGGCAACCCCACAACCCTCAGGACAGACAACCCTACAACCCTCAGGACAGACAACCCTCAGGACAGACAACCCTCAGGACAGGCAACCCCACAACCCTCAGGACAGACAACCCTACAACCCTCAGGACAGACAACCCTCAGGACAGACAACCCTCAGGACAGACAACCCTCAGGACAGACAACCCTGCAACCCTCAGGACAGACAACCCTCAGGACAGACAATCCTACAACCCTCAGGACAGACAAACCTCAGGACAGACAACCCTCAGGACAGACAAACCTCAGGACAGACAACCCTCAGGAGAGACAACCCTCAGGACAGACAACCCTCAGGACAGGCAACCCCACAACCCTCAATACAGACAACCCCACAACCCTCAGGACAGACAAACCTCAGGACAGACAACCCTCAGGACAGACACCCCTACAACCCTCAGGACAGACAAACCTCAGGACAGACAACCCTCAGGACAGACAAACCTCAGGACAGACAACCCTCAGGACAGACAAACCTCAGGACAGACAACTTTCAGGACAGACAGCCCCACAACCCTCAGGACAGACAAACCTCAGGACAGACAACCTTCAGGACAGACAACCCTACAACCCTCAGGACAGACAACCTTCAGGACAGACAACCCTACAACCCTCAGGACAGACAAACCTCAGGACAGACAACCCTCAGGACAGACAACCCTCAGGAGAGACAACCCTCAGGACAGACAACCCTCAGGACAGACAACCCTCAGGACAGGCAACCCTACAACCCTCAATACAGACAACCCTCAGGACAGACAACCCTCAGGAGAGACAACCCTCAGGACAGACAACCCTCAGGACAGGCAACCCCACAACCCTCAATACAGACAACCCCACAACCCTCAGGACAGACAAACCTCAGGACAGACAACCCTCAGGAGAGACTACCCTCAGGACAGGCAACATCACAACCCTCAATACAGACAACCCCACAACCCTCAGGACAGACAACCCTCAGGACAGGCAACATCACAACCCTCAATACAGACAACCCCACAACCCTCAGGACAGACAACCCTACAACCCTCAGGACAGACAACCCTACAACCGTCAGGAAAGACAACCCTCAGGACAGACAACCCTACTACCCTCAGGACAGACAACCCTCAGGACAGACAATCCTCAGTACAGGCAACCCCACAACCCTCAGGACAGACAACCCTCAGGACAGACAACCCTCAGGACAGGCAACTCCACAACCCTCAGGACAGAAAACCCTACAACCCTCAGGACAGACAACCCCACAACCCTCAGGACCCTACAACCCTCAGGACAGACAACCCCACAATCCTCAGGACCCTACAACCCTCAGGACAGACAACCCTACAACCCTCAGGACAGACCACCCTCAGTACAGACCCTACAACCCTCAGGACAACCCTCAAGACAGACAACCCTCAGACAGACAACCCTACAACCCTCAGGACAGACAACCCCACAACCCTCAGGACCCTATAACCCTCAGGACAGAAAACCCCACAACCCTCAGGACCCTATAACCCTCAGTTGACAAAGGAACTCAGCACTGGTCAGTCAACATGGATTTGACAGAGGAACTCAGCACTGGTCAGTCAACATGGAGTTGACAGAGGAACTCAGCACTGGTCAGTCAACATGGAGTTGACAGAACCAAGTTCAATTGACGGTAATACAAAAAAATAATAATGTTTTGTATGGACATGTGACAGGCAGCCATTTTGAGAACACAATTGTTTTGTGTGGACATGTGACAGGCAGCCATTTTGAGAACACGATTGTTTTGTGTGGACATGTGACAGGGCAGCCATTTTGAGAACACGATTGTTTTGTGTGGACATGTGACAGGCAGCCATTTTGAGGAAAGTACAGCTGTTCATTTCTGCATTCATCTTCACTGAATGTAACTTTGATGAATTACGTTTATTTAATTTTTTTTACTTTGAGACGATTTACAAAGTTTACACAACGTTGTCTTTATGACAGCTTACGGCAGGATTTTTTCACCATCTGACCCTACGAGGTCCGGAGCTTGCTGGTTGTCTGTTCTACCTGATAATGAACTGCCCCTACCTGGTGTGCCAGCTCTGAATCTGCCCCTAATTAGAAGGGAACATTGAAGAAACAACAACATTGGAACTGGCTCTGAGGTGCAGAGGCGAGTTTGAGGGGCTTATAGCAACAACGTCTTTGGAATGAACTGATTGGGTGGTTTTATAATGTTTGGAGCTCTAGAACTCTAGAGACGACGAATCGCTAGTCCTTCCTTTAAAAAACACTGGTCTGGCTAGTGGAGTGTGAAGACGCTACTTTAGTTGCTGTGACTCAACGCATCGTAATGTGTGTGTAAGAGCAGGGAGTTCTGGGTAATTGGTCCTTTCTTCAGGTGTCAACTGCATTGTTTTGCTGGCCTGTCATATTTTACTCTGCAGCAGAATGAAAGTGGCCCCGGGCCAGTATATAGAGGTTGTTTAAAAATCAAGAGTGGAATCAATACTTGTTCTCTTTTCTCTCTCTCTCTCTCTCTCTCTCTCTCTCTCTCTCTCTCTCTCTTTCTCTGTGTCTCTCTGTCTCTCTCTATCTGTCTCTCTCTCTCTCTCTGTCTCTCTCTCTCTCTCTTTCTCACTCTCTCCCTCACTTTCTCTCTCTCTCTCTCTCTCTCTCTCTTCTCTCTATCTCTCTCTCCCCCTCTCTCTCTCTCCCTCGCTTTCTCTCTCTCCCTCGCTTTCTCTCTCTCCCTCGCTTTCTCTCTCCCTCTCTCTCTCTCTCTCTCTGTCTCTCTCTCTTCTCTCTCTCTCTTTCACTCTTAGTCTCTCTCTCTTCTCTCTATCGCTCTCTCTCTCGCTTTATCTTCCCCTCTCTCTCTCTCTCTCTCTCCCTTGCTTTCTCTCTCTCCCTCTCTCTCTCTCTCTCTCTCTGTCTCTCTCTCTCCAGCGCTTCCAGCTAGTCCCATCAGAGATGAGAGAGTAGCAGGAGAAAACATACTTAGACGTTTATAAAAACCTTCCTTCTTAAAGACCTGGACAGATATGGATCTCTGACAGCCAGGGAATGATGCGTTCCAAATGCCTCCCTGTTAACCTTTTGTAGTGTACTACTGTTGACCGCTACCTATTATGGCTCTGTTCAGAAGTAGTGCAACTATACACTAAGTGCAGGAAAAGACCCTGGAGGAAACAAAGATGGCCGCTGAGGGGGCGGGGCAACCTTTATTTAACTAGGCAAGAACAAATTCTATTTTACAATGACGTCCACACGGCTACCTGCCTCCCCCTCTAACCACTAGGGTACCTGCCTCCCCCTCTAACCACTAGGCTACCTGCCGCCCCCTCTAACCACTAGGATACCTGCCACCCCCCTCTAACCACTAGGCTACCTGCCTCCCCCTCTAACCACTAGGATACCTGACCCTCCCCCCTCTAACCACTAGGCTACCTGCCTCCCCCTCTAACCACTAGGGTACCTGCCTCCCCCTCTAACCACTAGGATACCTGCCACCCCCCTCTAACCACTAGGCTACCTGCCTCCCCCTCTAACCACTAGGATACCTGACCCTCCCCCTCTAACCACTAGGCTACCTGCCTCCCCCTCTAACCACTAGGGTAACCTGACCCTCCCCCTCTAACCACCAGGATACCTGCCACCCCCTCTAACCACTAGGCTACCTGACCCCCTCTAACCACCAGGCTACCTGCCTCCCCCTCTAACCACTAGGCTACCTGCCTTCCCCCTCTAACCACCAGGCTACCCCCCTCTAACCACTAGGATACCTGCCACCCCCCTCTAACCACTAGGCTACCTGACCTCCCCTCTAACCACCAGGCTACCTGCCTCCCCCTCTAACCACCAGGCTACCCCCCTCTAACCACCAGGCTACCCCCCTCTAACCACTAGGATACCTGCCACCCCCTCTAACCACTAGGCTACCTGCCCCCCTCTAACCACTAGGCTACCTGCCTCCCCCTCTAACCACTAGGCTACCTGCCTCCCCTCTAACCACTAGGCTACCTGCCTCCCCTCTAACCACTAGGATACCTGCCTCCCCCTCTAAACACTAGGCTACCTGCCTCCCACCTCTAACCACTAGGCTACCTGCCTCCCCTCTAACCACTAGGCTACCTGCCTCCCCCTCTAACCACTAGGCTACCTGCCTCCCCCTCTAACCACTAGGCTACCTCCCCCCTCTAACCACTAGGCTACCTGCCTCCCCCTCTAACCACCAGGCTACCTGCCTCCCCCCTCTAACCACTAGGCTACCTGCCTCCCCCTCTAACCACTAGGCTACCTGCCTCCCCTCTAACCACTAGGATACCTGCCTCCCCTCTAAACACTAGGCTACCTGCCTCCCACCTCTAACCACTAGGCTACCTGCCTCCCCTCTAACCACTAGGCTACCTGCCTCCCCCTCTAACCACTAGGCTACCTGCCTCCCCCTCTAACCACTAGGCTACCTGCCCCCCTCTAACCACTAGGCTACCTGCCTCCCCCTCTAACCACCAGGCTACCTGCCTCCCCCTCTAACCACTAGGCTACCTGCCTCCCCCTCTAACCACTAGGCTACCTGCCTCCCCTCTAACCACAGGCTACCTGCCTCTCCCCTCTAACCACTAGGCTACCTGCCTCCCCCTCTAACCACTAGGATACCTGCCTCCCCCTCTAAACACTAGGCTACCTGCCTCCCACCTCTAACCACTAGGCTACCTGCCTCCCCCCTCTAACCACTAGGCTACCTGCCTCCCCCTCTAACCACTAGGCTACCTGCCTCCCCCTCTAACCACTAGGCTACCTGCCCCCCCTCTAACCACTAGGCTACCTGCCTCCCCTCTAACCACCAGGCTACCTGCCTCCCCCTCTAACCACTAGGCTACCTGCCTCCCCTCTAACCACTAGGCTACCTGCCTCCCCCTCTAACCACTAGGCTACCTGCCACCCCCTCTAACCCCTAGACTACCTGCCTCCCCCTCTGACCACTAGACTACCTGCCACCCCCTCTAACCACTAGGCTACCTGCCACCCCCTCTAACCCCTAGACTACCTGCCTCCCCAATCTAACCACTAGGCTACCTGCCTCCCCCTCTAATCACTAGGCTACCTGCCACCCCCTCTAACCCCTAGACTACCTGCCTCCCCCTCTAACCACTAGGCTACCTGCCACCCCCTCTAACCCCTAGACTACCTGCCTCCCCCTCTAACCACTAGGCTACCTGCCTCCCCCTTTAACCACTAGACTACCTGCCTCCCCCTCTAACCACTAGGCTACCTGCCTCCCCTCTAACCCCTAGACTACCTGCCTCCCCTCTAACCACTAGGCTACCTGCCTCCCCCCTCTAACCACTAGGCTACCTGCCACCCCCTCTAACCCCTAGACTACCTGCCTCCCCCTCTAACCACTAGGCTACCTGCCACCCCCTCTAACCCCTAGACTACCTGCCTCCCGCTCTAACCATCAGGCTACCTGCCTCCCCCTCTAACCACTAGACTACCTGCCTCCCCTCTAACCACTAGGCTACCTGCCTCCCCCTCTAACCACTAGGCTACCTGCCACCCCTCTAACCCCTAGACTACCTGCCTCCCCAATCTAACCACTAGGCTACCTGCCTCCCCCTCTAATCACTAGGCTACCTGCCACCCCCTCTAACCCCTAGACTACCTGCCTCCCCCTCTAACCACTAGGCTACCTGCCACCCCCCTCTAACCCCTAGACTACCTGCCTCCCCCTCTAACCACTAGGCTACCTGCCTCCCCCTCTAACCACTAGGCTACCTGCCACCCCCTCTAACCCCTAGACTACCTGCCTCCCCTCTAACCACTAGGCTACCTGCCACCCCCTCTAACCACTAACCTGCCTCCCCTCTAACCCCTAGACTACCTGCCTCCCCCTCTAACCACTAGGCTACCTGCCTCCCCCTCTAACCACTAGGCTACCTGCCTCCCCTCTAACCACCAGGCTACCTGCCTCCCCCTCTAACCACCAGGCTACCTGCTCTAACCACCAGGCTACCTGCTCTAACCACTAGGCTACCTGCCTCCCCTCTAACCACCAGGCTACCTGCCTCCCCCTCTAACCACTAGGCTACCTGCCACCCCCTCTAACCACTAGGCTACAGCGCCCTCCCCCCTAACCACTAGGCTACCTGCCACCCCTCTAACCACTAGGCTACAGCGCCCTCCCCCTCTAACCACTAGGCTACCTGCCTCCCCCTCTAACCACTAGGCTACCTGCCTCCCCCTCTAACCACTAGGCTACCTGCCACCCCCTCTAACCCCTAGACTACCTGCCTCCCCCTCTAACCACTAGGCTACCTGCCACCCCCTCTAACCACTAGGCTACCTGCCACCCCCTCTAACCACTAGGCTACCTGCCTCCCCCTCTAACCACTAGACTACCTGCCTCCCCCTCTAACCACTAGGCTACCTGCCTACCCCTCTAACCACCAGGCTACCTGCCACCCCCCTCTAACCACCAGGCTACCTGCCACCCCCTCTAACCACCAGGCTACCTGCCTCCCCCTCTAACCACCAGGCTACCTGCCTCCCCTCTAACCACCAGGCTACCTGCCACCCCCTCTAACCACTAGGGCTACCTGCCTCCCCCTCTAACCACCAGGCTACCTGCCTCCCCCTCTAACCACTAGGCTACCTGCCACCCCCCTCTAACCACCAGGCTACCTGCCTCCCCCTCTAACCACCAGGCTACCTGCCACCCCCTCTAACCACCAGGCTACCTGCCACCCCCCTCTAACCACCAGGCTACCTGCCTCCCCCTCTAACCACCAGGCTACCTGCCACCCCCCTCTAACCACCAGGCTACCTGCCTCCCCCTGTACAGCAGAGTATTCTTGATGAAAATACAGATTTTGACAGATTATCTTATCTTATCTTATCTTATCTCAGCGGTATCTTATCTTATCTTATCTTATCTCAGCGGTATCTTATCTTATCTTATCTCAGCGGTATCTTATCTTATCTCAGCGGTATCTTATCTTATCTTATCTTATCTCAGCGGTATCTTATCTTATCTTATCTCAGCGGTATCTTATCTTATCTTATCTCAGCGGTATCAAAGGCTTGATCAGATACGCAGTACAGTACGGAGGAATGAACCAGATACTGACCACCGATGACCAGGAACTGGCAAACCTCCTTCCCCTTGGTGGACTATAAAGTCATTTCAGGCTTTGAGTTGTTTAATTTAAATATATATATATTTTATAAAAACAGCTCTTTGATTTCAAGGTGTTTGATTGAAAATATTTGCACAGTGAAAACTTCATCAGGAGGATCCTCAAGGTTACATTCTGTTCAACTAATGAGCGATGGCCAAGGTAAATACACACACACACACACACAGACGCATACACACACACACACACACACACACACACACACACACACACACACACACACACACACACACACACACACACACACACACACACACACACACACACACACACACACGCACACACAGAGGATTCATTCCCACACACTGCGAAGCCAGTAATATCTGAACCTATTAATGATGTGCTGAGTAAATAAGGCTTTGATTGAATCCAAACAGATGAGTCTGTGTGATCGCTGCCATCCAATGGGATTAGGATGTGTGATCGCTGCCATCCAATGGGATTAGGCAGTGCGATCGCCGCCATCCAATCGGATTAGGCAGTGGGATCTCTGTCACAGTGGAAACGCACTAGTCTAGGAAGAGATGGTTGCAGGGTCACATACAATGTGTGTGTGTTTTGTGAGGTAGTGCGTGTGTCTGTGTGTGTGTGTGTGTGTTTTGTGAGGTAGTGTGTGTGTGTCTGTATGAGGTAGTGTGTGTGTGTGTGTTTTGTAAGGTAGTGTGTGTGTGTGTGTGTTTTGTGAGGTAGTGTCTGTGTGTTTTCTGAGGTAGTGTGTGTGTGTGTGTGTGTTTTGTGAGGTAGTGTGTTTTGTCTGTATGAGGTAGTGTGTGTGTGTGTTTTGTAAGGTAGTGTGTGTGTGTGTGTGTTTTGTGAGGTAGTGTCTGTGTGTTTTCTGAGGTAGTGTGTGTGTGTTTTGTGAGGTAGTGTGTTTTGTCTGTATGAGGTAGTGTGTGTGTGTGTTTTGTAAGGTAGTGTGTGTGTGTGTGTTTTGTGAGGTAGTGTCTGTGTGTTTTCTGAGGTAGTGTGTGTGTGTGTTTTGTGAGGATGTGTGTGTTTTGTGTGTGTGTGTGTGTGGTGTGTGTGTGTGTGTGTATGTGTGTTATGTGAGGTAGTGTGTGTGTTATGTTCGATAGTGTGTGTGTTATGTTCGATAGTGTGTGTGTTTTCTGTCCCTTCTGAAAATGTTCCCACCATCTGTATTTAACTTTCAAAAACATTCTCTAACATCACTATGTCATTATTTTGCGGGTATTGTGTGTAGATATGGTGAGAGAATAAGTCAAGGGGTTTGAATGCTTTCTGAAGGGCACTGTACAGGGCACCTACGCTCGTGCACAAGCTCACGCGCACTCACAAACACACCGACGCAATTATTCTTTCAACTAGGTAACCACACAACCAGCGCCCAGGGGAGAGAGAGGAGATTGAGGTGGTGACCGTTGCAGGATATTTTGTTGACAGGTACGATGGGGAGAGCATTCTGAAATAGATAGATACACCGGAAAGGTTATCAAAGTTAACACTGAAACACAGACACGGCTAAATATAGAGGCAGTGGTGGGAGGAGAGGAGGAGGGGAGGAGAGGAGGAGAGGAGGAGAGGTGGGAGGAGAGGAGGAGGGGAGGAGGAGAGGAGAGGAGGAGGAGAGGAGGAGTGGTGGAGAGGAGGAGGGAGGAGAGGAGGAGGAGAGGAGAAGGGAGGAGAGGAGAGGTGGAGAGGAGGAGGAGGAGGAGGGAGGAGAAGAGGAGGACAGGTGGAGAGGAGGGAGGGAGGAGAGGTGGGAGGAGAGGAGGAGGGGAGGAGAGGGAGGAGGAGAGGGAGAAGGGAGGAGAGGAGAGGTGGAGAGAGGAGGAGAGGAGGAGGGAGGAGAAGAGGAGGACAGGTGGAGAGGAGGAGGGAGGAGAGGTGGGAGGAGAGGAGGAGAGGTGGAGGGAGGAGAGGTGGAGAGGAGGAGGGAGGAGAGGTGGGAGGAGAGGGGAGGAGAGGTGGAGAGGAGGAGGGAGGAGAGGTGGGAGGAGAGGAGGAGAGGAGGAGAGGTGGAGAGGAGGAGGGAGGAGAGGAGGAGGAGAGGAGAAGGGAGGAGAGGAGAGGTGGAGAGGATGAGAGGAGGAGGGAGGAGAAGAGGAGGACAGGTGGAGAGGAGGAGGGAGGAGAGGTGGGAGAGGAGGAGGGAGGAGAGGTGGGAGGAGAGGAGGAGAGGTGGAGAGGAGGAGGGAGGAGAGGAGGAGAGGTGGAGAGGAGAGGAGAGGAGAGGAGAGGAGAGGAGGAGTGGTAGAGAGGTGGAGAGGAGAGGAAGAGGGAGGAGAGGAGGAGGGAGGAGAGGAGGAGGAGGGGAGGAGAGGAGAGGATGAGAGGAGGAGAGGGGGACAGGAGGAGAGGAGGAGAGGAGAGGTGGGGAGGAGAGGGAATGAGTGTGGAGAAGTGGAGGTTGTGTGACAATGAGGAAGAAACAAAAATGTTGAATAATGATGAAAAAAAAACATATAAATTGTGTCAAAATACACACCGTTAATAACCTACAGGAATCATTTGAGTGGAAGGTGATTATCGTTGAGATGGAAACAGTATAGTGACAAAGATGATGTTGTTGACCCTCTTCAGTGTAATGACAGAGATGGTGTTGTTGACCCTCTTCAGTGTAGTGACAGAGATACCATTGTTGACCCTCTTCAGTGTAGTGACAGAGATACCATTGTTGACCCTCTTCAGTGTAGTGACAGAGATACCATTGTTGACCCTCTTCAGTGTAGTGACAGAGATACCATTGTTGACCCTCTTCAGTGTAGTGACAGAGATACCATTGTTGACCCTCTTCAGTGTAGTGACAGAGATGATGTTGTTGACCCTCTTCAGTGTAGTGACAGAGATGATGTTGTTGACCCTCTTCAGTGTAGTGACAGAGATACCATTGTTGACCCTCTTCAGTGTAGTGACAGAGATACCATTGTTGACCCTCTTCAGTGTAGTGACAGAGATGATGTTGTTGACCCTCTTCAGTGTAGTGACAGAGATGATGTTGTTGACCCTCTTCAGTGTAGTGACAGAGATACCATTGTTGACCCTCTTCAGTGTAGTGACAGAGATGATGTTGTTGACCCTCTTCAGTGTAGTGACAGAGATGGTGTTGTTGACCCTCTTCAGTGTAGTGACAGAGATACCATTGTTGACCCTCTTCAGTGTAGTGACAGAGATGGTGTTGTTGACCCTCTTCAGTGTAGTGACAGAGATGGTGTTGTTGACCCTCTTCAGTGTAGTGACAGAGATGGTGTTGTTGACCCTCTTCAGTGTAGTGACAGAGATGGTGTTGTTGACCCTCTTCAGTGCATTATTAAGTCTCCTCAACCCTCCCAGGCGATACTCACGTCTTCAGAAGGAACATCCCTCGACCTCGACCATGTCCTCGACCACGCCCTTGACCACACCCTCGAACACGCCCTTGACCACGCCCTTGACCACGCCCTTGGCCATGTCCTCGACCACGCCCTTGACCACACCCTCGACCACGCCCTCGACCATGTCCTCGACCATGCCCTCGACCACGCCCTCGGCCATGTCCTCGACCACGCCCTCGACCACGCCCTCGACCATGTCCTCGACCACGCCCTCAACCACGCCCTCAACCACGCCCTGTGTAGCCAGGTGAAAACAACACAACCTGCGGATCACAAAGCTCCCACACGGGGAAATAGAGCCTTCGAGAAGAGATGGTGAAATGTGGGGACCCGGTGTCCCAGGAGGCCACACACAGCTCTGTGTGGAAAACATTTAAACACAGGTAAGACATTTCACTTATAGTCTGTTAGTAACTCCCCTCACTACCTGTATAGTCTGTTAGTAACTCCACTCACTACTTGTATAGTCTGTTAGTAACTCCCCACACTACTTGTATAGTCTGTTAGTAACTCCCCACACTACTTGTATAGTCTGTTAGTAACTCCCCACAGTACTTGTATAGTCTGTTAGTAACTCCACTCACTACCTGTATAGTCTGTTAGTAACTCCCCTCACTACCTGTATAGTCTGTTAGTAACTCCCCTCACTACCTGTATAGTCTGTTAGTAACTCCACTCACTACTTGTATAGTCTGTTAGTAACTCCACTCACTACCTGTATAGTCTGTTAGTAACTCCCCTCACTACCTGTATAGTCTGTTAGTAACTCCCCTCACTACTTGTATAGTCTGTTAGTAACTCCCCTCACTACTTGTATAGTCTGTTAGTAACTCCCCTCACTACTTGTATAGTCTGTTAGTAACTCCCCTCACTACCTGTATAGTCTGTTAGTAACTCCACTCACTACTTGTATAGTCTGTTAGTAACTCCACTCACTACCTGTATAGTCTGTTAGTAACTCCCCTCACTACCTGTATAGTCTGTTAGTAACTCCCCTCACTACTTGTATAGTCTGTTAGTAACTCCCCTCACTACTTGTATAGTCTGTTAGTAACTCCCCTCACTACTTGTATAGTCTGTTAGTAACTCCCCTCACTACTTGTAGTTGTATAGTCTGTTAGTAACTCCACTCACTACTTGTATAGTCTGTTAGTAACTCCCCTCACTACTTGTATAGTCTGTTAGTAACTCCCCTCACTACCTGTATAGTCTGTTAGTAACTCCCCTCACTACTTGTATAGTCTGTTAGTAACTCCCCTCACTACTTGTATAGTCTGTTAGTAACTCCACTCACTACTTGTATAGTCTGTTAGTAACTCCACTCACTACTTGTAGTTGTATAGTCTGTTAGTAACTCCACTCACTACTTGTAGTTGTATAGTCTGTTAGTAACTCCACTCACTACTTGTATAGTCTGTTAGTAACTCCCCTCACTACTTGTATAGTCTGTTAGTAACTCCACTCACTACTTGTAGTTGTATAGTCTGTTAGTAACTCCACTCACTACTTGTATAGTCTGTTAGTAACTCCCCTCACTACTTGTATAGTCTGTTAGTAACTCCCCTCACTACCTGTATAGTCTGTTAGTAACTCCACTCACTACTTGTAGTTGTAGTCTGTTAGTAACTCCACTCACTACTTGTATAGTCTGTTAGTAACTCCACTCACTACTTGTATAGTCTGTTGTAACTCCACTCACTACTTGTAGTTGTATAGTCTGTTAGTAACTCCACTCACTACTTGTAGTTGTTATAACTCTCACTACTTGTATAGTCTGTTAGTAACTCCACTCACTACCTGTATAGTCTGTTAGTAACTCCACTCACTACTTGTAGTTGTATAGTCTGTTAGTAACTCCACTCACTACCTGTATAGTCTGTTAGTAACTCCACTCACTACTTGTAGTTGTATAGTCTGTTAGTAACTCCACTCACTACCTGTATCGTCTGTTAGTAACTCCCCTCACTACCTGTATAGTCTGTTAGTAACTCCACTCACTACTTGTAGTTGTATAGTCTGTTAGTAACTCCCCTCACTACTTGTATAGTCTGTTAGTAACTCCCCTCACTACTTGTATAGTCTGTTAGTAACTCCCCTCACTACTTGTATAGTCTGTTAGTAACTCCCCTCACTACCTGTATAGTCTGTTAGTAACTCCACTCACTACTTGTAGTTGTATAGTCTGTTAGTAACTCCCCTCACTACTTGTATAGTCTGGTAGTAACTCCCCTCACTACTTGTATAGTCTGTTAGTAACTCCACTCACTACCTGTATAGTCTGTTAGTAACTCCACTCACTACTTGTAGATGTATAGTATGTTAGTAACTCCACTCACTACTTGTAGCTGTATAGTCTGTTAGTAACTCCACTCACTACTTGTAGTTGTATAGTCTGTTAGTAACTCCACTCACTACTTGTAGCTGTATAGTCTGTTAGTAACTCCCCTCACTACTTGTATAGTCTGTTAGTGACTCCCCTCACTACTTGTATAGTCTGTTAGTAACTCCACTCACTACTTGTAGTTGAATAGTCTGTTAGTAACTCCACTCACTACTTGTAGCTGTATAGTCTGTTAGTAACTCCCCTCACTACTTGTATAGTCTGTTAGTAACTCCACTCACTACTTGTATAGTCTGTTAGTAACTCCCCTCACTACTTGTAGTTGTATAGTCTGTTAGTAACTCCCCTCACTACTTGTATAGTCTGTTAGTAACTCCCCTCACTACTTGTAGTTGTATAGTCTGTTAGTAACTCCACTCACTACTTGTATAGTCTGTTAGTAACTCCCCTCACTACTTGTAGTTGTATAGTCTGTTAGTAACTCCCCTCACTACTTGTATAGTCTGTTAGTAACTCCACTCACTACTTGTATAGTCTGTTAGTAACTCCCCTCACTACTTGTATAGTCTGTTAGTAACTCCCCTCACTACTTGTATAGTCTGTTATTAACTCCACTCACTACTTGTAGTTGTATAGTCTGTTAGTAACTCCCCTCACTACTTGTATAGTCTGTTAGTAACTCCCTTCACTACTTGTATAGTCTGTTAGTAACTCCCCTCACTACTTGTATAGTCTGTTAGTAACTCCACTCACTACTTGTAGCTGTATAGTCTGTTAGTAACTCCCCTCACTACTTGTATAGTCTGTTAGTAACTCCCCTCACTACTTGTATAGTCTGTTAGTAACTCCACTCACTACTTGTAGTTGAATAGTCTGTTAGTAACTCCACTCACTACTTGTATAGTCTGTTAGTAACTCCCCTCACTACTTGTATAGTCTGTTAGTAACTCCCCTCACTACTTGTATAGTCTGTTAGTAACTCCACTCACTACTTGTAGTTGTATAGTCTGTTATTAACTCCACTCACTACTTGTAGTTGTATAGTCTGTTAGTAACTCCACTCACTACTTGTATAGTCTGTTGTAACTCCACTCACTACTTGTAGTTGTATAGTCTGTTAGTAACTCCACTCACTACCTGTATAGTCTGTTAGTAATTCCACTCACTACTTGTAGTTGTATAGTCTGTTAGTAACTCCACTCACTACCTGTAGTTGTATAGTCTGTTAGTAACTCCACTCACTACCTGTATAGTCTGTTAGCAACTCCACTCACTACCTGTATAGTCTGTTAGTAATTCCACTCACTACCTGCAGTTGTATAGTCTGTTAGTAACTCCACTCACTACTTGTAGTTGTATCAGTCTGTTGTAACTCCACTCACTACCTGTATAGTCTGTTAGTAACTCCACTCACTACCTGTATAGTCTGTTAGTAATTCCACTCACTACTTGCAGTTGTATAGTCTGTTAGTAACTCCACTCACTACTTGTAGTTGTATAGTAATTCCACTCACTACCTGTATAGTCTGTTAGTAACTCCACTCACTACTTGTAGTTGTATAGTCTGTTAGTAACTCCACTCACTACTTGTATAGTCTGTTAGTAACTCCCTCACTACTTGTATAGTCTGTTAGTAACTCCCCTCACTACCTGTATAGTCTGTTAGTAACTCCCCTCACTACTTGTATAGTCTGTTAGTAACTCCACTCACTACTTGTATAGTCTGTTAGTAACTCCCCTCACTACTTGTATAGTCTGTTAGTAACTCCACTCACTACTTGTAGTTGTATAGTCTGTTAGTAACTCCACTCACTACTTGTATAGTCTGTTGTAACTCCCTCACTACTTGTATAGTCTGTTAGTAACTCCACTCACTACTTGTATAGTCTAGTTGTAACTCCCTCACTACTTGTATAGTCTGTTAGTAACTCCACTCACTACTTGTAGCTGTATAGTCTGTTAGTAACTCCCCTCACTACTTGTATAGTCTGTTAGTAACTCCCCTCACTACTTGTATAGTCTGTTAGTAACTCCACTCACTACTTGTAGTTGAATAGTCTGTTAGTAACTCCACTCACTACTTGTATAGTCTGTTAGTAACTCCCCTCACTACTTGTATAGTCTGTTAGTAACTCCCCTCACTACTTGTATAGTCTGTTAGTAACTCCACTCACTACTTGTAGTTGTATAGTCTGTTAGTAACTCCACTCACTACTTGTAGTTGTATAGTCTGTTAGTAACTCCACTCACTACTTGTATAGTCTGTTAGTAACTCCCCTCACTACCTGTATAGTCTGTTAGTAACTCCACTCACTACCTGTATAGTCTGTTAGTAATTCCACTCACTACTTGTAGTTGTATAGTCTGTTAGTAACTCCACTCACTACCTGTAGTTGTATAGTCTGTTAGTAACTCCACTCACTACCTGTATAGTCTGTTAGCAACTCCACTCACTACCTGTATAGTCTGTTAGTAATTCCACTCACTACCTGCAGTTGTATAGTCTGTTAGTAACTCCACTCACTACTTGTAGTTGTATCGTCCGTTAGTAACTCCACTCACTACCTGTATAGTCTGTTAGTAACTCCACTCACTACCTGTATAGTCTGTTAGTAATTCCACTCACTACCTGCAGTTGTATAGTCTGTTAGTAACTCCACTCACTACTTGTAGTTGTATCGTCTGTTAGTAATTCCACTCACTACCTGTATAGTCTGTTAGTAACTCCACTCACTACTTGTAGTTGTATAGTCTGTTAGTAACTCCACTCACTACTTGTATAGTCTGTTAGTAACTCCCCTCACTACTTGTATAGTCTGTTAGTAACTCCCCTCACTACCTGTATAGTCTGTTAGTAACTCCCCTCACTACTTGTATAGTCTGTTAGTAACTCCACTCACTACTTGTATAGTCTGTTAGTAACTCTCCCTCACTACTTGTATAGTCTGTTAGTAACTCCACTCACTACTTGTAGTTGTATAGTCTGTTAGTAACTCCACTCACTACTTGTATAGTCTGTTAGTAACTCCCCTCACTACTTGTATAGTCTGTTAGTAACTCCACTCACTACCTGTATAGTCTGTTAGTAACTCCACTCACTACTTGTAGTTGTATAGTCTGTTAGTAACTCCACTCACTACCTGTATAGTCTGTTAGTAACTCCACTCACTACTTGTAGTTGTATAGTCTGTTAGTAACTCCACTCACTACCTGTATCGTCTGTTAGTAACTCCCCTCACTACCTGTATAGTCTGTTAGTAACTCCACTCACTACTTGTAGTTGTATAGTCTGTTAGTAACTCCACTCACTACTTGTATAGTCTGTTAGTAACTCCACTCACTACTTGTAGTCTGTTAGTCTAGTCTGTTAGTAACTCCCCTCACTACTTGTATAGTCTGTTAGTAACTCCCCTCACTACCTGTATAGTCTGTTAGTAACTCCCCTCACTACTTGTATAGTCTGTTAGTAACTCCACTCACTACTTGTATAGTGTGTTAGTAACTCTCCTCACTACTTGTATAGTCTGTTAGTAACTCCACTCACTACTTGTAGTTGTATAGTCTGTTAGTAACTCCACTCACTACTTGTATAGTCTGTTAGTTGTATAGTCTGTTGTAACTCCACTCACTACCTGTATAGTCTGTTAGTAACTCCACTCACTACTTGTAGATGTATAGTATGTTAGTAACTCCACTCACTACTTGTAGCTGTATAGTCTGTTAGTAACTCCACTCACTACTTGTAGTTGTATAGTCTGTTAGTAACTCCACTCACTACTTGTAGCTGTATAGTCTGTTAGTAACTCCCCTCACTACTTGTATAGTCTGTTAGTGACTCCCCTCACTACTTGTATAGTCTGTTAGTAACTCCACTCACTACTTGTAGTTGAATAGTCTGTTAGTAACTCCACTCACTACTTGTAGCTGTATAGTCTGTTAGTAACTCCACTCACTACTTGTATAGTCTGTTGTAACTCCACTCACTACTTGTATAGTCTGTTAGTAACTCCACTCACTACTTGTAGTTGTATAGTCTGTTAGTAACTCCCTCACTACTTGTATAGTCTGTTAGTAACTCCACTCACTACTTGTAGTTGTATAGTCTTTGTAACTCCACTCACTACTTGTATAGTCTGTTGTAACTCCCCTCACTACTTGTAGTTGTATAGTCTGTTAGTAACTCCCCTCACTACTTGTATAGTCTGTTAGTAACTCCACTCACTACTTGTATAGTCTGTTAGTAACTCCCCTCACTACTTGTATAGTCTGTTAGTAACTCCCCTCACTACTTGTATAGTCTGTTATTAACTCCACTCACTACTTGTAGTTGTATAGTCTGTTAGTAACTCCCCTCACTACTTGTATAGTCTGTTAGTAACTCCCTTCACTACTTGTATAGTCTGTTAGTAACTCCCCTCACTACTTGTATAGTCTGTTAGTAACTCCACTCACTACTTGTAGCTGTATAGTCTGTTAGTAACTCCCCTCACTACTTGTATAGTCTGTTAGTAACTCCCCTCACTACTTGTATAGTCTGTTAGTAACTCCACTCACTACTTGTAGTTGTATAGTCTGTTAGTAACTCCACTCACTACCTGTAGTTGTATAGTCTGTTAGTAACTCCACTCACTACCTGTATAGTCTGTTAGCAACTCCACTCACTACCTGTATAGTCTGTTAGTAATTCCACTCACTACCTGCAGTTGTATAGTCTGTTAGTAACTCCACTCACTACTTGTAGTTGTATCGTCTGTTAGTAACTCCACTCACTACCTGTATAGTCTGTTAGTAACTCCACTCACTACCTGTATAGTCTGTTAGTAATTCCACTCACTACCTGCAGTTGTATAGTCTGTTAGTAACTCCACTCACTACTTGTAGTTGTATCGTCTGTTAGTAATTCCACTCACTACCTGTATAGTCTGTTAGTAACTCCACTCACTACTTGTAGTTGTATAGTCTGTTAGTAACTCCACTCACTACCTGTATAGTCTGTTAGCAACTCCACTCACTACCTGTATAGTCTGTTAGTAATTCCACTCACTACCTGCAGTTGTATAGTCTGTTAGTAACTCCACTCACTACTTGTAGTTGTATCGTCTGTTAGTAACTCCACTCACTACCTGTATAGTCTGTTAGTAACTCCACTCACTACCTGTATAGTCTGTTAGTAATTCCACTCACTACCTGCAGTTGTATAGTCTGTTAGTAACTCCACTCACTACTTGTAGTTGTATCGTCTGTTAGTAATTCCACTCACTACCTGTATAGTCTGTTAGTAATTCCACTCACTACCTGCAGTTGTATAGTCTGTTAGTAACTCCACTCACTACTTGTAGTTGTATCGT
The DNA here is from genome assembly GCF_034236695.1 of Oncorhynchus nerka. Lineage (NCBI taxonomy): Eukaryota > Metazoa > Chordata > Actinopteri > Salmoniformes > Salmonidae > Oncorhynchus > Oncorhynchus nerka. The sequence continues at coordinate 37,564 of NW_027040369.1, forward strand.
CTGTTAGTAACTCCACTCACTACCTGTATAGTCTGTTAGTAACTCCACTCACTACCTGTATAGTCTGTTAGTAATTCCACTCACTACCTGCAGTTGTATAGTCTGTTAGTAACTCCACTCACTACTTGTAGTTGTATCGTCTGTTAGTAATTCCACTCACTACCTGTATAGTCTGTTAGTAACTCCACTCACTACTTGTAGTTGTATAGTCTGTTAGTAACTCCACTCATTACTTGTAGTTGTATAGTCTGTTAGTAATTCCACTCACTACTTGTAGTTGTATCGTCTGTTAGTAACTCCACTCACTACCTGTATAGTCTGTTAGTAACTCCACTCACTACTTGTATAGTCTGTTAGTAACTCCACTCACTACCTGTATCGTCTGTTAGTAACTCCACTCACTACTTGTAGTTGTATAGTCTGTTAGTAATTCCACTCACTACTTGTAGCTGTATAGTCTGTTAGTAACTCCACTCACTACTTGTATAGTCTGTTAGTAACTCCACTCACTACTTCTAGTTGTATAGTCTGTTAGTAATTCCACTCACTATTTGTAGCTGTATAGTCTGTTAGTAACTCCACTCACTACCTGTATAGTCTGTTAGTAACTCCACTCACTACTTGTATAGTCTGTTAGTAACTCCACTCACTACTTGTATAGTCTGTTAGTAACTCCACTCACTACCTGTATAGTCTGTTAGTAACTCCCCTCACTACTTGTATAGTCTGTTAGTAACTCCCCTCACTACTTGTATAGTCTGTTAGTAACTCCACTCACTACCTGTATAGTCTGTTAGTAACTCCCCTCACTACCTGTATAGTCTGTTAGTAACTCCACTCACTACCTGTATAGTCTGTTAGTAACTCCACTCACTACTTGTATAGTCTGTTAGTAATTCCACTCACTACCTGCAGTTGTATAGTCTGTTAGTAACTCCACTCACTACCTGTATAGTCTGTTAGTAACTCCACTCACTACTTGTATAGTCTGTTAGTAACTCCACTCACTACCTGCAGTTGTATAGTCTGTTAGTAACTCCACTCACTACTTGTAGTTGTATCGTCTGTTAGTAATTCCCCTCACTACCTGTATAGTCTGTTAGTAACTCCACTCACTACTTGTAGTTGTATAGTCTGTTAGTAACTCCCCTCACTACCTGTATAGTCTGTTAGTAATTCCACTCACTACTTGTAGTTGTATAGTCTGTTAGTAATTCCACTCACTACCTGTATAGTCTGTTAGTAACTCCACTCACTACCTGTATAGTCTGTTAGTAACTCCACTCACTACCTGTATAGTCTGTTAGTAACTCCACTCACTACTTGTAGTTGTATAGTCTGTTAGTAACTCCACTCACTACCTGTATAGTCTGTTAGTAACTCCACTCACTACTTGTATAGTCTGTTAGTAACTCCACTCACTACCTGTATAGTCTGTTAGTAACACCACTCACTACCTGTATAGTCTGTTAGTAACTCCACTCACTACTTGTAGTTGTATAGTCTGTTAGGAATTCCACTCACTACTTGTATAGTCTGTTAGTAACTCCACTCACTACCTGTATAGTCTGTTAGTAACTCCACTCACTACCTGTATAGTCTGTTAGTAACTCCACTCACTACTTGTAGCTGTATAGTCTGTTAGTAACTCCACTCACTACTTGTATAGTCTGTTAGTAACTCCACTCACTACTTCTAGTTGTATAGTCTGTTAGTAATTCCACTCACTATTTGTAGCTGTATAGTCTGTTAGTAACTCCACTCACTACTTGTAGTTGTATAGTCTGTTAGTAATTCCACTCACTATTTGTAGCTGTATAGTCTATTAGTAATTCCACTCACTAATTGTAGTTGTATAGTCTGTTAGTAATTCCACTCACTACTTGTATAGTCTGTTAGTAACTCCCCTCACTACTTGTATAGTCTGTTAGTAACTCCACTCACTACCTGTATAGTCTGTTAGTAATTCCACTCACTACTTGTAGCTGTATAGTCTGTTAGTAACTCCACTCACTACTTGTAGTTGTATAGTCTGTTAGTAACTCCACTTACTACTTGTAGTTGTATAGTCTGTTAGTAATTCCACTCACTACCTGTATAGTCTGTTAGTAACTCCACTCACTACTTGTAGTTGTATAGTCTGTTAGTAATTCCACTCACTACCTGTATAGTCTGTTAGTAACTCCACTCACTACTTGTAGTTGTACTTTTAACTTTACTTTCTCTGATACCCAAAAGTACTTGTTACATTTTGACAGCAAAATGGTCCAATTCACACACTAATCAAGAGAAAATCCCTGGTCATCCCTACTGGCTCTGATCTGGCAGACTCACTGAACATAAATGCTTAGTTTATGAATTAAGTGTTGGACTGTGCCTCTGGCTATCCGTCAATAAAATATAAAATAACAATTGTGCCATCTGGCTTGTTTAATATCAGGAAGTTAAAAAATTATTTATACTGTCACTTTTCATACTTAATTAAGAACCTTTTAGCAATTCCATGTAGTATTTTACTGGGTGATTTTCACTTTTACTTGAGTCGTTTTCTATCTTAACCTTTACTCAAGTATGGCAATGGAAAACTTTTCCCAATGCTGCAAGTCAGCCAGCCAGTAGGCCGGTCAGTCAGGCAGTCAGTCAGCCAGGCAGTCAGCCTGCCAGCCAGTCAGCCAGCCAGTCAGTCAGTCAGTCAGTCAGTCAGCCAGCCAGTAGGCCTGGCAGTCAGTCAGCTAGGCAGTCAGCCAGTCAGTAGGCCAGTCAGCAAGGCAGCCAGCCAGTAGGCCAGTAGGCCAGTCAGTCAGGCAGGCAGCCAGCCAGTAGGCCAGTAGGCCAGTCATTCAGCCAGTCAGTCAGTCAGTCAGTAGGCCAGTCAGTCAGCCAGTCAGCCAGTAGGCCAGTCAGTCAGCCACTCAGTCAGTCAGCCACTCAGTCAGTCAGCCACTCAGCCAGTCAGTCAGCCACTGAGTCAGTCAGTCAGTCAGCCAGCTAGTCAGTCAGCCACTCAGTCAGTCAGTCAGTCAGTCAGCCACTCAGTCAGTCAGTCAGCCAGTTGGCCAGTCAGTCAGTCAGTCAGTCAGTCAGCCACTGAGTCAGTCAGTCAGTCAGCCAGCTAGTCAGTCAGCCACTCAGTCAGTCAGTCAGTCAGTCAGCCACTCAGTCAGTCAGTCAGCCAGTTGGCCAGTCAGTCAGTCAGTCAGTCAGCCAGTCAGCCAGTCAGCCACCAGTCAGTCAGCCAGTCAATCAACATATAGATTAGGAGTAGACCCTTTACCAAAGACACGTTAGTCAAGATAACAAGATGTTCCACAATCATGAACAGGGACAAGAAAGACGTTGTCAACGCCTCACATCAAATACATAAATCGAGAAAAAGTATTTTCAGTTTGCTACGTAACCTTTCCTCCTGATGTAAATGTGCTGACATTTTACCATATTGGATAAATCTCCAATATAAAATGTTCGCGTCTGCAGCGTCATTACAAAGCCGGTAAAGCCGACATGTTGGTTTAATATTCCAACCAAAAAGATTCTGACATTTTAAACTAATACTCAGCCAGCTGTGTCCCAAAGGGCACACTACGCCCTATATAGTGCACTACTTTAGACCCTATTCCCTATATATAGTGCACTACATTAGGCCAGGGCCCTATATAACCCTATTCCCTATATAGTACACTACTTTAGACCAGAGAACTATAGAACCCTATTCCCTATGTAGTGCACTACTTTAGACCAGAGCCCTATAGAACCCTATTCCCTATATAGTGCACTACTTTAGACCAGAGCCCTATAGAACCCTATTCCCTATATAGTGCACTACTTTAGACCAGAAACCTATGAAACCCTATTCCCTATATAGTGCACTACTTTAGACCAGAGACCTATAGAACCCTATTCCCTATATATTGCACTACTTTAGACCAGAGCCCTATAGAACCCTATTCCCTATATAGTGCACTACTTTAGACCAGAGCCCTATAGAACCCTATTCCCTATATAGTGCACTACTTTAGACCAGAGCCCTATGAAACCCTATTCCCTATATAGTGCACTACTTTAGACCGGAGCCCTATAGAACCCTATTCCCTATATAGTGCACTACTTTAGACCAGAGCCCTATAGAGCCCTATTCCCTATATAGAGCACTACTTTAGACCAGAGCCCTATGAAACCCTATTCCCTATATAGTGCACTACTTTAGACCAGAGCCCTATAGAGCCCTATTCCCTATATAGTGCACTACTTTAGACCAGAGCCCTATAGAACCCTATTCCCAATGTAGTGCACTACTTTTGTAACCAGGGCCCTTATGGGAACAGAATGAGTGGAATTTGGGACAATGCGATATCGAGCTCGTACAGGACTACCTGTCAAATAACCCTCTATTGTGATGAAATGTCATGGTTAACGTGTGAAATGTCCTATAAAGTAATGGTAATATTTAACGGCTGGTGATCTTATATTAACATATAAATACATAATTAGATTATTAGCATATAGATGTATAATTAGATTGAGTCCCGTATAGACAGTATATTAACATATAGATGTATAATTAGATTGAGTCCCTTATAGACAGTATATTAACATATAGATGTATAATTAGATTGAGTCCCTTATAGACAGTATATTAACATATAGTTCTATAATTAGATTGAGGGTAGTCCCTTATAGACAGTATATTAACATATATATGTATAATCATATAGAAGGTAGTCTCTTATAGACAGTATATTAACATATAGATATATAATTAGATTGAGTCTCTTATAGACAGTATATTAACATATAGATGTATAATTAGATAGAGGGTAGTCCCTTATAGACAGTATATTAACATATAGTTCTATAATTAGATTGAGTCTCTTATAGACAGTATATTAACATATAGATGTATAATTAGATTGAGTCCCTTATAGACAGTATATTAACATATAGATGTATAATTATATAGAGGGTAGTCTCTTATAGACAGTATATTAACATATAGATGTATAATTATATAGAGGGTAGTCCCTTATAGACAGTATATTAACATATAGATATATAATTAGATTGAGGGTAGTCTCTTATAGACAGTATATTAACATATAGATGTATAATTAGATTGAGTCTCTTATAGACAGTATATTAACATATAGATGTATAATTAGATTGAGTCTCTTATAGACAGTATATTAACATATAGATATATAATTAGATTGAGTCTCTTATAGACAGTATATTAACATATAGATGTATAATTAGATAGAGGGTAGTCCCTTATAGACAGTATATTAACATATAGATGTATAATTAGATTGAGTCCCTTATAGACAGTATATTAACATATAGTTCTATAATTAGATTGAGTCCCTTATAGACAGTATATTAACATATAGTTCTATAATTAGATTGAGTCTCTTATAGACAGTATATTAACATATAGATGTATAATTAGATTGAGTCTCTTATAGACAGTATATTAACATATATATGTATAATTAGATTGAGTCTCTTATAGACAGTATATTAACATATATATGTATAATTAGATTGAGTCTCTTATAGACAGTATATTAACATATATATGTATAATTAGATAGAGATTCAATACATAATTAGATGGAGGGTAGTCCCTTATAGACAGTATATTAACATATAGATGTATGTTGGTAGTATAGTATCTCTACTAGACAGAGAGGGAGGAGGTAGTATATTATCTCTACTAGACAGAGAGGAAGGAGGTAGTATATTATCTCTACTAGACAGAGAGGAATGAGGTAGTATAGTTTCTCTACTAGACAGAGAGGAATGAGGTAGTATATTATCTCTACCAGACAGAATGAGGTAGTACATTATCTCTACCAGACAGAAGGAGGTAGTATAGTATCTCTACTAGACAGCGAGGAAGGAGGTAGTATATTATCTCTACTACACAGAGAGGAAGGAGGGTTATATTATCTCTACTAGACAGAGAGGAAGGAGGTAGTATAGTATCTCTACTAGACAGAGAGGAAGGAGGTAGTATAGTATCTCTACTAGACAGAGAGGAAGGAGGTAGTATAGTATCTCTACTTGACAGAGAGGAAGGAGGTAGTATAGTATCTCTACTAGACAGAGAGGAAGGAGGTAGTATAGTATCTCTACTAGACAGAGAGGAAGAAGGTAGTATATTATCTCTACTAGACAGAGAGGAAGGAGGTAGTATAGTATCTCTACTAGACAGAGAGGAAGGAGGTAGTATAGTATCTCTACTAGACAGAGAGGAAGGAGGTAGTATATTATCTCTACTAGACAGAGAGGAAGGAGGTAGTATAGTATCTCTACTAGACAGAGAGGAAGGAGGTAGTATAGTATCTCTACTAGACAGAGAGGAAGGAGGTAGTATATTATCTCTACTAGACAGAGAGGAAGGAGGTAGTATAGTATCTCTACTAGACAGAGAGGAACGAGGTAGTATAGTATCTCTACTAGACAGAGAGAACGGAGGTAGTATAGTATCTCTACTAGACAGAGAGGAAGGAGGTAGTATATTATCTCTACTAGACAGCGAGGAAGGAGGTAGTATATTATCTCTACTAGACAGAGAGGAAGGAGGGTTATATTATCTCTACTAGACAGAGAGGAAGGAGGTAGTATAGTATCTCTACTAGACAGAGAGGAAGGAGGTAGTATAGTATCTCTACTAGACAGAGAGGAAGGAGGTAGTATAGTATCTCTACTAGACAGAGAGGAAGGAGGTAGTATAGTATCTCTACTAGACAGAGAGGAAGGAGGTAGTATAGTATCTCTACTAGACAGAGAGGAAGGAGGTAGTATATTATCTCTACTAGACAGAGAGGAATGAGGTAGTATAGTTTCTCTACTAGACAGAGAGGAATGAGGTAGTACATTATCTCTACCAGATAGAAGGAGGTAGTATAGTATCTCTACTAGACAGCGAGGAAGGAGGTAGTATATTATCTCTACTAGACAGAGAGGAAGGAGGGTTATATTACCTCTACTAGACAGAGAGGAAGGAGGTAGTATAGTATATCTACTAGACAGAGAGGAAGGAGGTAGTATAGTATCTCTACTAGACAGAGAGGAAGGAGGTAGTATAGTATCTCTACTAGACAGAGAGGGAGGAGGTAGTATATTATCTGTTAGCTAGAGAGGTATTCTGTTGTAAATACCAAGAGGAATGAAATGAGACACGGCTTCTCCTCAGGAAGACTGAAAAACATTTGGTACAAGTCTTAGAAGATTCAGACAGGAAAGGATGGATGTTTTGGCGCGCACACACACACACACACACACACACACATAAACACACGCATGCACACACACAAACACAAACACCGACACACACACACACACACACAACACAATACATAAACACACACACACAAACACACGCATGCACACACACAAACACAAACACACACACCGACACACACACACACAATACATAAACACACACACACACACATACACACACACGCACAGACACGTACACACACCGACACACACACACACACACACACACACACACACACACACACACACACACACACACACACACACACACACACCTTTTTGTAGGTTCATGTAGAAAACGATTCCAAACTGACATAACAGTACCAGTAGCCACCAGTCCTTACTGACAGAAATCTGGGCCATTTTCTATTTTATTTTGTGCTGGTCGAGATTCTTTAAAAATGTTTTACGATCCAACAACTTAAACGTGTAGCTGTTCCATTTCTGTCTCCTGGAGCAGTGTCTCTCCTTCCATGAAGAGAGAGGAGGTGGATGGGGGTTAACCTCAACCCCCCCAAAAACCCATCAACCTTTCACTGAGAGACTGCATCTGATCTGGGACCTGTGTAGAGCCTAGTGTCATCATTCTCTGTTCTGGTTCTCCATCTGATCTGAGACCTGTGTACAGCCTAGTGTCATCATTCTCTGTTCTGTTTGAGTCTGAATAACAAATTATACCCTATTCCTCACATTTTCCCCCGTAGGGCCTTGGCTGAAAGTAGAGCACTACACAGGGCATAGTGTTCCATTTGGGACTCGACCTGGGTTGAAGGTCTAGACTCCAGTGTCTGAATGATGAATGTGAGGTTGATCATTTACACCTCGGCTTTCCCTAACTGTCTGACCAAGTCATTCATCATGGCCACTCTCTAACGAATAGAGTGGTCTCCCTCTCTCTTTCTCCATCTTTCTCTGTTTCTCCTCTCTCTCTCCCTATCCCCCCCATCGGAGCTAACAAGGCGGCTAGGGTCTGTGGATCCAGAGAGTTCAATAAAATGAGATTACAACTGTGGTCAAGTCCAGAGAAAAGAGAACAGCAAGTCCCTCTGAGTTGAGCCCAGAACAGGTGTGAAGGGCCACAACGAGAGAGAGAGAGAGAGAGAGAGAGAGAGAGAGAGAGAGAGAGAGAGAGAGAGAGAGAGAGAGAGAGAGAGAGAGAGATTGTACAACACTACAGCAGCAGTAGTAGCAGTTAACTGACCATAGTATCTGTGTGTGTCCCAAACGGTGCATGATTCCCTTACATAGAATATACCATAGACATTCAATAGTAGTGCACTTAGCACTACCTGGATTAGGGTGTGATTTGGCACAAACCAAACTCTACCCTGAGTTTTAGTCTTTAGTAGTGAGCTGCAATCCAAACCCTACCCTGAGTTTTAGTCTTTAGTAGTGATATGCAAACCAAACTCTACCCTGAGTTTTAGTCTTTAGTAGTGAGCTGCAATCCAAACACTACCCTGAGTTGTAGTCTTTAGGAGTGAGATGCAATCCAAACTCTACCCTGAGTTTTAGTCTTTAGTAGTGAGCTGCAATCCAAACCCTACCCTGAGTTTTAGTCTTTAGTAGAGCTGCAATCCAAACCCTACCCTGAGTTTTAGTCTTTAGTAGTGAGCTGCAATCCAAACTCTACCCTCATTTAGTAAATGAGAACACAATCATAAATTGTATTTGCTGATTTCAAGAAAGCAGGGTAGCCTAGTGGTTAGAGCGTTGGACTAGTAACCGGAAGGTTGTGAGTTCAAATCCCCGAGCTGACAAGGTACAAATCTGTCGTTCTGCCCCTGAACAGGCAGTTAACCCACTGTTCCCAGGCCGTCATTGAAAATAAGAATGTGTTCTTAACTGACTTGCCTGGTTAAATAAAGGTAAAATTTCAAAAAAATTAAATAAATAGAGTATGATAGAGAAACCTAGAAAATACACCAAAGTAAAACTTCAAATAGGAGGTTAAAATTGGGTCTCTTAACACTCAGTACAAACTCTGCCACCTGTCAGGAGTTGTGATCTATGGACGGAAGTGTGTTTCAAGGTTCACGTTCAAGTGGCTGAGTTGCTGTGTGCAATACAAGAGTTGTTTTCAGTAGGAGAGAGAGTGGGAGAGTTTCTGGAGACCAGCAGCCCTCTAAAGAGAGAGAGGTTGTCCTGAATGTTTCTGGGGACCAGCAGCTCCTCTAAAGAGAGAGAGTTGGAGAGTTTCTGGAGACCAGCAGCCCTCTAAAGAGAGAGAGAGAGAGAGAGGTTGTCCTGAATGTTTCTGGGGACCAGCAGCCCTCTAAAGAGAGAGAGAGAGAGGTTGTCCTGAATGTTTCTGGGGACCAGCAGCTCCTCTAAAGAGAGAGAGAGAGAGGTTGTCCTGAATGTTTCTGGGGACCAGCAGCCCTCTAAAGAGAGAGAGAGAGGTTGTCCTGAATGTTTCTGGAGACCAGCAGCCCTCTAAAGAGAGAGAGAGAGGTTGTCCTGAATGTTTCTGGGGACCAGCAGCTCCTCTAAAGAGAGAGAGAAAGAGGTTGTCCTGAATGTTTATGGAGACCAGCAGCTCCTCTAAAGAGAGAGAGAGAGGTTGTCCTGAATGTTTCTGGGGACCAGCAGCCCTCTAAAGAGAGAGAGAGAGGTTGTCCTGAATGTTTCTGGAGACCAGCAGCCCTCTAAAGAGAGAGAGAGAGGTTGTCCTGAATGTTTCTGGGTACCAGCAGCCCTCTAAAGAGAGAGAGAGAGGTTGTCCTGAATGTTTCTGGGGAAAAGCAGCCCTCTAAAGAGAGAGATAGAGGCTGTCCTGAATGTTTCTGGGGACCAGCAGCCCTCTAAAGAGAGAGAGAGAGGTTGTCCTGAATGTGTCTAGAGACCAGCAGTCCTCTAAAGAGAGAGAGAGAGGTTGTCCTGAATGTTTCTGGGGACCAGCAGCCCTCTAAAGAGAGCGAGAGAGGTTGTCCTGAATGTTTCTGGGGACCAGCAGCCCTCTAAAGAGAGAGAGAGAGAGGTTGTCCTGAATGTTTCTGGGGACCAGCAGGCCTCTAAAGAGAGAGAGAGAGAGGTTGTCCTGAATGTTTCTGGGGACCAGCAGCCCTCTAAAGAGAGAGAGAGAGGTTGTCCTGAATGTTTCTGGGGACCAGCAGCCCTATAAAGAGAGAGAGAGAGGTTGTCCTGAATGTTTCTGGGGACCAGCAGCTCCTCTAAAGAGAGAGAGGGAGGTTGTCCTGAATGTTTCTGGGGACCAGCAGCTCCTCTAAAGAGAGAGAGGGAGGTTGTCCTGTATGTTTCTGGGGACCAGCAGCCCTCTAAAAAGAGAGAGAGGTTGTCCTGAATGTTTCTGGGGACCAGCAGCCCTATAAAGAGAGAGAGAGAGGTTGTCCTGAATGTTTCTGGGGACCAGCAGCTCCTCTAAAGAGAGAGAGGAGGTTGTCCTGAATGTTTCTGGGGACCAGCAGCTCCTCTAAAGAGAGAGAGGAGGTTGTCCTGTATGTTTTGAGGGACCAGCAGCTCCTCTAAAGAGAGAGAGAGAGGTTGTCCTGAATGTTTCTTGGGACCAGCAGCCCTCTAAAGAAGAGAGAGAGGAGGTTGTCCTGAATGTTTCTGGGGACCAGCAGCCCTCTAAAGAGAGAGAGAGAGGTTGTCCTGAATGTTTCTGGGGACCAGCAGCTCCTCTAAAAAAGAGAGAGAGGTTGTCCTGAATGTTTCTGGGGACCAGCAGCCCTCTAAAAAGAGAGAGAGAGGTTGTCCTGAATGTTTCTGGGGACCAGCAGCCCTCTAAAGAGAGAGAGAGGTTGTCCTGAATGTTTCTGGGGACCAGCAGCTCCTCTAAAGAGAGAGAGAGAGCTTGTCCTGAATGTTTCTGGGGACCAGCAGCCCTCTAAAAGAGAGAGAGAGGTTGTCCTGAATGTTTCTGGGGACCAGCAGCTCCTCTAAGAGAGAGAGAGAGGTTGTCCTGAATGTTTCTGGGGACCAGCAGCCCTCTAAAGATAGAGAGAGAGGTTGTCCTGAATGTTTCTGGGGACCAGCAGCCCTCTAAAAGAGAGAGAGAGGTTGTCCTGAATGTTTCTAGAGACCAGCAGCCCTCTAAAGAGAGAGAGAGAGGTTGTCCTGAATGTTTCTGGAGACCAGCAGCCCTCTAAAGAGAGAGAGAGAGGTTGTCCTGAATGTTTCTGGGGACCAGCAGCCCTCTAAAGAGAGAGAGGTTGTCCTGAATGTTTCTGGGGACCAGCAGCTCCTCTAAAGAGAGAGATAGAGGTTGTCCTGAATGTTTTTGGAGACCAGCAGCCCTCTAAAGAGAGAGAGAGAGAGGTTGTCCTGAATGTTTCTGGAGACCAGCAGCCCTCTAAAGAGAGAGAGAGAGGTTGTCCTGAATGTTTCTGGGGACCAGCAGCCCTCTAAAGATAGAGAGAGAGAGGTTGTCCTGAATGTTTCTGGGGACCAGCAGCCCTCTAAAGAGAGAGAGAGAGGTTGTCCTGAATGTTTCTAGAGACCAGCAGCCCTCTAAAAGAGAGAGAGAGGTTGTCCTGAATGTTTCTGGAGACCAGCAGCCCTCTAAAGAGAGAGAGAGAGGTTGTCCTGAATGTTTCTGGGGACCAGCAGCCCTCTAAAGAGAGAGAGGTTGTCCTGAATGTTTCTGGGGACCAGCAGCCCTCTAAAGAGAGAGATAGAGGTTGTCCTGAATGTTTCTGGGGACCAGCAGCCCTCTAAAGAGAGAGAGAGAGGTTGTCCTGAATGTTTCTGGGGACCAGCAGCTCCCTAAAGAGAGAGAGAGAGGTTGTCTGAAACCAGCAGCTCCTCTAAAGAGAGATATAGAGGTTGTCCTGAATGTTTTTGGAGACCAGCAGCCCTCTAAAGAGAGAGAGAGAGAGAGGTTGTCCTGAATGTTTCTGGAGACCAGCAGCCCTCTAAAGAGAGAGAGAGACGTTGTCCTGAATGTTTATGGAGACCAGCAGCTCCTCTAAAGAGAGAGAGAGAGAGGTTGTCCTGAATGTTTCTGGGGACCAGCAGCTCCTCTATAGAGAGAGAGGTTGTCCTGAATGTTTCTGGGGAGCAGCACCTCTAAAGAGAGAGAGAGCTTGTCCTGAATGTTTTTTGGAGACCAGCAGCCCTCTAAAGAGAGAGAGAGGTTGTCCTGAATGTTTCTGGAGACCAGCAGCCCTCTAAAGAGAGAGAGAGACGTTGTCCTGAATGTTTATGGAGACCAGCAGCTCCTCTAAAGAGAGAGAGAGAGAGGTTGTCCTGAATGTTTCTGGGGACCAGCAGCTCCTCTATAGAGAGAGAGGTTGTCCTGAATGTTTCTGGGGACCAGCAGCACCTCTAAAGAGAGAGAGAGAGCTTGTCCTGAATGTTTCTGGGGACCAGCAGCCCTCTAAAGAGAGAGAGAGAGGTTGTCCTGAATGTTTCTGGGGACCAGCAGCCCTCTAAAGAGAGAGAGAGAGGTTGTCCTGAATGTTTCTAGAGACCAGCAGCCCTCTAAAGAGAGAGAGAGAGGTTGTCCTGAATGTTTCTGGGGACCAGCAGCCCTCTAAAGATAGAGAGAGAGAGGTTGTCCTGAATGTGTCTAGAGACCAGCAGTCCTCTAAAGCGAGAGAGAGAGGTTGTCCTGAATGTTTCTGGGGACCAGCAGCCCTCTAAAGAGAGAGAGAGAGGTTGTCCTGAATGTTTCTGGGGACCAGCAGCCCTCTAAAGAGAGAGAGAGAGGTTGTCCTGAATGTTTCTAGAGACCAGCAGCCCTCTAAAGAGAGAGAAAGAGAGGTTGTCCAGAATGTTTCTGGAGACCAGCAGCCCTCTAAAGAGAGAGAGAGGTTGTCCTGAATGTTTCTGGGGACCAGCAGCCCTCTAAAGAGAGAGATAGAGGTTGTCCTGAATGTTTCTGGGGACCAGCAGCCCTCTAAAGAGAGAGAGAGAGGTTGTCCTGAATGTTTCTGGGGACCAGCAGCCCTCTAAAGAGAGAGAGAGAGGTTGTCCTGAATGTTTCTGGGGACCAGCAGCTCCTCTAAAGAGAGAGAGAGAGAGGTTGTCCTGAATGTTTCTGGGGACCAGCAGCTCCTCTAAAGAGAGAGATAGAGGTTGTCCTGAATGTTTTTGGAGACCAGCAGCCCTCTAAAGAGAGAGAGAGAGAGAGGTTGTCCTGAATGTTTCTGAGACCAGCAGCCCCTAAAAGAAGAGAGAGAGAGGTTGTCCTGAATGTTTCTGAGACCAGCAGCCCTCTAAAGAGAGAGAGAGACGTTGTCCTGAATGTTTATGGAGACCAGCAGCTCCTCTAAAAAGAGAGAGAGGTTGTCCTGAATGTTTCTGGGGACCAGCAGCCCTCTAAAGAGAGAGAGAGAGGTTGTCCTGAATGTTTCTTGGGACCAGCAGCCCTCTAAAGAGAGAGAGAGAGAGGTTGTCCTGAATGTTTCTGGGGACCAGCAGCTCCTCTATAGAGAGAGAGGTTGTCCTGAATGTTTCTGGGGACCAGAAGCACCTCTAAAGAGAGAGAGAGAGCTTGTCCTGAATGTTTCTGGGGACCAGCAGCCCTCTAAAGAGAGAGAGAGAGGTTGTCCTGAATGTTTCTGGAGACCAGCAGCCCTCTAAAGAGAGAGAGATACGTTGTCCTGAATGTTTATGGAGACCAGCAGCTCCTCTAAAGAGAGAGAGAGAGGTTGTCCTGAATGTTTCTGGGGACCAGCAGCCCTCTAAAGAGAGAGAGAGAGGTCGTCCTGAATGTTTATGGGGACCAGCAGCCCTCTAAAGAGAGAGAGAGAGGTTGTCCTGAATGTTTCTGGGGACCAGCAGCTCCTCTAAAGAGAGAGAGAGAGAGGTTGTCCTGAATGTTTCTGGGGACCAGCAGCTCCTCTAAAGAGAGAGAGAGAGGTTGTCCTGAATGTTTCTGGGGACCAGCAGCCCTCTAAAGAGAGAGAGAGAGGTTGTCCTGAATGTTTCTGGGGACCAGCAGCCCTCTAAAGAGAGAGAGAGAGGTTGTCCTGAATGTTTCTGGGGACCAGCAGCTCCTCTATAGAGAGAGAGGTTGTCCTGAATGTTTCTGGGGACCAGCAGCTCCTCTATAGAGAGAGAGGTTGTCCTGAATGTTTCTGGGGACCAGCAGCCCTCTAAAGAGAGAGAGAGAGGTTGTCCTGAATGTTTCTGGGGACCAGCAGCTCCTCTATAGAGAGAGAGGTTGTCCTGAATGTTTCTGGGGACCAGCAGCTCCTCTATAGAGAGAGAGGTTGTCCTGAATGTTTCTGGGGACCAGCAGCCCTCTAAAGAGAGAGAGAGACGTTGTCCTGAATGTTTCTGGGGACCAGCAGCCCTTAAAAGGTACTGTGTTACATCACCACAGCACAGCTCTCTGACTTTCACCCTCTCAACGGATAGCTGATGTGGAAAAGCTCTGTCTCCCTATCTCGATATAACACACACACACGCACACACACACACACACACACACACACACACACACACACACACATACACGAGATGGGGAACTTTCCACGTTGCACTTACTAGGTGAAGTGACTGAGGCGTGTTGCTGTTGGAGGAGCCGGTCCTCTAATCTGACCGGCCTCCGCTGACATCATCAGAGGTAGACGGTTCTTTACCAGAGTGTTGCTGTTGAAGGAGCCGGTCCTCTAATCTGACCGGCCTCCGCTGACATCATCAGAGGTAGACGGTTCTTTACCAGAAGCACTTTTAGGGTCG
>NW_027040369.1:55000-87500 GCF_034236695.1 Oncorhynchus nerka
AGGGTCTGAATAGAAGCTGACTCATGCAACCTTGATGAAAAGAGAGAAACGCCAATGAGAACAACACGTGTTCTGTTAGCCAGAGGAGGGGAGAGGAGGAGGAGAGAGGAGGAGGAGAGAGGAGAGAGGAGACATGTTCTGTTAGCCAGAGGAGGAGAGAGGAGGAGGAGAGAGGAGGATGAGAGAGGAGGAGGAGAGAGGAGAGAGGAGACATGTTCTGTTAGCCAGAGGAGGGGAGAGGAGGAGGAGGAGAGAGGAGGAGGAGAGAGGAGAGAGGAGACATGTTCTGTTAGCCAGAGGAGGAGAGAGGAGGAGGAGAGAGGAGAGAGGAGGAGGAGAGAGGAGAGAGGAGACATGTTCTGTTAGCCAGAGGAGGAGAGAGGAGGAGGAGAGAGGAGACATGTTCTGTTAGCCAGAGGAGGGGAGAGGAGGAGGAGAGAGGAGGAGGAGAGAGGAGAGAGGAGACATGTTCTGTTAGCCAGAGGAGGAGAGAGGAGGAGGAGAGAGGAGAGAGGAGGAGGAGAGAGGAGAGAGGAGACATGTTCTGTTAGCCAGAGGAGGAGAGAGGAGGAGGAGAGAGGAGGAGGAGAGAGGAGAGATGAGACATGTTCTGTTAGCCAGAGGAGGAGAGAGGAGGAGAGAGGAGAGAGGAGAGAGGAGAGAGGAGACATGTTCTGTTAGCCAGAGGAGGAGAGAGGAGGAGGAGAGAGGAGAGAGGAGACACATGTTCTGTTAGCCAGAGGAGAAGAGAGGAGGAGGAGAGAGGAGGAGGAGAGAGGAGAGAGGAGACATGTTCTGTTAGCCAGAGGAGGAGAGAGGAGGAGGAGAGAGGAGAGAGGAGACATGTTCTGTTAGCCAGAGGAGGAGAGAGGAGGAGGAGGAGAGAGGAGGAGGAGAGAGGAGAGAGGAGACATGTTCTGTTAGCCAGAGGAGGAGAGAGGAGGAGGAGAGAGGAGAGAGGAGACATGTTCTGTTAGCCAGAGGAGGAGAGAGGAGGAGGAGAGAGGAGGAGGAGAGAGGAGAGAGGAGACATGTTCTGTTAGCCAGAGGAGGAGAGAGGAGGAGGAGAGAGGAGAGAGGAGAGAGGAGACATGTTCTGTTAGCCAGAGGAGGGGAGAGGAGGAGGAGGAGAGAGGAGGAGGAGAGAGGAGAGAGGAGACATGTTCTGTTAGCCAGAGGAGGAGAGAGGAGGAGGAGAGAGGAGAGAGGAGAGAGGAGACACATGTTCTGTTAGCCAGAGGAGGAGAGAGGAGGAGGAGAGAGGAGGAGGAGAGAGGAGAGAGGAGACATGTTCTGTTAGCCAGAGGAGGAGAGAGGTGGAGGAGAGAGGAGAGAGGAGACACATGTTCTGTTAGCCAGAGGAGAAGAGAGGAGGAGGAGAGAGGAGGAGGAGACACATGTTCTGTTAGCCAGAGGAGGAGAGAGGAGAGAGGAGAGAGGAGACACATGTTCTGTTAGCCAGAGGAGGAGGAGGAGAGAGGAGAGAGGAGACACATTTTCTGTTAGCCAGAGGAGGAGAGAGGAGGAGGAGAGAGGAGGGAGGAGAGAGGAGAGAGGAGACATGTTCTGTTAGCCAGAGGAGGAGAGAGGAGGAGGAGGAGAGAGGAGGAGGAGAGAGGAGAGAGGAGACACATGTTCTGTTAGCCAGAGGAGGAGAGAGGAGAGAGGAGAGAGGAGACACATGTTCTGTTAGCCAGAGGAGGAGGAGGAGAGAGGAGAGAGGAGACACATTTTCTGTTAGCCAGAGGAGGAGAGAGGAGGAGGAGAGAGGAGAGAGGAGACACATGTTCTGTTAGCCAGAGGAGGAGAGAGACCTCTGCCTGTCCTGACCCCCGAGCCTGCCTGCTGTTCTGTATCTACCTGACTCTGACCCATTTACAGACCTCTGCCTGTCCTGACCCCCGAGCCTGCCTGCTGTTCTGTACCTACCTGACCCCCGAGCCTGCCTGCTGTTCTGTACCTACCTGACCCCCGAGCCTGCCTGCTGTTCTGTATCTACCTGACTCTGACCCGTTTACCTGTTTAGGTCAATGAACATCTGTGACTCTGGCTGTCTGCATCTGGGTCTTATCCTGAGATCTGATACATAATGACAAAGTGAAAACGTGTTTATAGAAATGTTTGCACATTTTTTAGGAATTAAATTTATTAGGAATGAACTACAGAAATGTAATTCACGTAATAATTCACACCCCTGAGACAATACATGTTAGAATCACCTTTGGCAGCGATCACAGTTGTGAGTCTTTCTGCGTTTGTCTAAAAGAGCTTTGCACACATGGATTGGATAGTATTTTGCACATTAAACTTAAAAAATAAATTCTTCACGCTCTGTCAAGTTGGTGGTTGGTCATTACTAGACAGGCGTTTTCAAGACTGCCATTGATTTCCAAGCCGATTTAAGTCAAAACTGTAACTACGCTGCTCAGGAACATTCAATGTTGTCTTGGTAAGTAACTCCAGCGTATATTTGGTCTTGTGTTTGAGGTTATGGTCCTTCTGAAAGGTGAATGTGTCTCCAAGTGTCTGTTGGAAAGCAGACTGAAGCAGAACATAGAGAACTTACCTGATGGCTGAACAGAACTCAGAGAACTTACCTGACGGCCGTACAGAACATAGAGAACTTACCTGATGGCTGAACAGAACTCAGAGAACTTACCTGACGGCTGAACAGAACTCAGAGAAGTTACCTGACGGCCGTACAGAACATAGAGGACTTACCTGACGGCTGAACAGAACTCAGAGAACTTACCTGACGGCTGTACAGAACATAGAGGACTTACCTGACGGCCGTACAGAACATAGAGAACTTACCTGACGGCCGTACAGAACATAGAGGACTTACCTGACGGCTGAACAGAACTCAGAGAACTTACCTGACGGCTGAACAGAACTCAGAGAACTTACCTGACGGCTGTACAGAACATAGAGGACTTACCTGACGGCTGAACAGAACTCAGAGAACTTACCTGACGGCTGAACAGAACTCAGAGAACTTACCTGATGGCTGTACAGAACATAAAGAACTTACCTGACGGCCAAACAGAACTTAGAGAACTTACCTGACGGCCAAACAGAACTTAGAGAACTTACCTGATGGCCAAACAGAACTTAGAGAACTTACCTGATGGCTGTACAGAACATAGAGAACTTACCTGAAGGCCAAACAGAACTTAGAGAACTTACCTGATTTGATTTGCTTTGATTTGACGGTCAAACAGAACTCAGAGGACTTACCTGACGGTCAAACAGAACTCAGAGAACTTACCTGACGGCGGTACAGAACTCAGAGAACTTACCTGACGGCTGAACAGAACACAGAGAACTTACCTGACGGCGGTACAGAACTCAGAGAACTTACCTGACGGCTGAACAGAACACAGAGAACTTACCTGACTTCTGAACAGAACTCAGAGAACTTACCTGACGGCTGAACAGAACACAGAGAACTTACCTGACGTCTGCCATTTGGTTCAGAATGTAAAAGTAATTTCATGAATTATGAAGTGAAAGTCAGTTGAGCAGAACGAGGGCAGGTAGAGTTGGTTCAGAGCGAGGTTTCGTTACACACATTGAAGTCCACTCTAGATAGTACACTACCTTTGACCAGAGACGTATCGGTCTCGGTCAAAAATAGGGCACTATATAGGGAATAGTGTGTCATTTGGGATTTAGACTTATTCAGTTTATAGCTATACATGTTGCGGTTTGGAAACATACAGTACTTTTTTATTTTACCAGGCAAGTCAGTTAGGAACAAACTCTTATTTTCAATGAAGGCCTACCAGGGAACAGTGGGTCAACTGCCTGTTCAGGGTCAGAACGACAGATATGTACCTTATCATCTGGGGGATTTGAACTGGCAACCCTTCAGTTTCTAGTCCCATGCTCTAACCACTAGGCTACCCTGCCGCCTCTACACTCTAACCACTAGGCTACCCAGCCTCCTCTACACTCTAACCACTAGGCTACCCTGCCTCCTCTACACTATAACCACTAGGCTACCTGCCTCCTCTCCACTCTAACCACTAGGCTACCCTGCCACCTCTACACTCTAACCACTAGGCTACCCTGCCACCTCTACACTCTAACCACTAGGCTACCCTGCCGCCTCTACACTATAACCACTAGGCTACCCTGCCGCCTCTACACTCTAACCACTAGGCTACCCAGCCTCCTCTACACTCTAACCACTAGGCTACCCTGCCTCCTCTACACTATAACCACTAGGCTACCTGCCTCCTCTCCACTCTAACCACTAGGCTACCCTGCCGCCTCTACACTCTAACCACTAGGCTACCCTGCCGCCTCTACACTATAACCACTAGGCTACCCTGCCGCCTCTACACTCTAACCACTAGGCTACCCAGCCTCCTCTACACTCTAACCACTAGGCTACCCTGCCTCCTCTACACTATAACCACTAGGCTACCTGCCTCCTCTCCACTCTAACCACTAGGCTACCCTGCCGCCTCTACACTCTAACCACTAGGCTACCCTGCCGCCTCTACACTCTAACCACTAGGCTACCCTGCCGC
The DNA here is from genome assembly GCF_034236695.1 of Oncorhynchus nerka. Taxonomy (NCBI): domain Eukaryota; kingdom Metazoa; phylum Chordata; class Actinopteri; order Salmoniformes; family Salmonidae; genus Oncorhynchus; species Oncorhynchus nerka. Next base: position 59,539 of record NW_027040369.1, read on the forward strand.
CTCTACACTCTAACCACTAGGCTACCCTGCCGCCTCTACACTCTAACCACTAGGCTACCCTGCCGCCTCTACACTCTAACCACTAGGCTACGTGCCACCTCTACACTCTAACTACTAGGCTACCTGCCACCTCTACACTCTAACCACTAGGCTACCTTGCCGCCTCTACACTCTAACCACTAGGCTACCTGCCACCTCTACACTCTAACCACTAGGCTACGTGCCTCCTCTACACTCTAACCACTAGGCTACCCTGCCTCCTCTACACTATAACCACTAGGCTACCTGCCTCCTCTCCACTCTAACCACTAGGCTACCCTGCCACCTCTACACTCTAACCACTAGGCTACCCTGCCACCTCTACACTCTAACCACTAGGCTACCCTGCCGCCTCTACACTCTAACCACTAGGCTACCCTGCCGCCTCTACACTATAACCACTAGGCTACCCTGCCGCCTCTACACTCTAACCACTAGGCTACCCAGCCTCCTCTACACTCTAACCACTAGGCTACCCTGCCTCCTCTACACTATAACCACTAGGCTACCTGCCTCCTCTCCACTCTAACCACTAGGCTACCCTGCCACCTCTACACTCTAACCACTAGGCTACCCTGCCGCCTCTACACTCTAACCACTAGGCTACCCTGCCGCCTCTACACTATAACCACTAGGCTACCCTGCCGCCTCTACACTCTAACCACTAGGCTACCCAGCCTCCTCTACACTCTAACCACTAGGCTACCCTGCCTCCTCTACACTATAACCACTAGGCTACCTGCCTCCTCTCCACTCTAACCACTAGGCTACCCTGCCGCCTCTACACTCTAACCACTAGGCTACCCTGCCGCCTCTACACTCTAACCACTAGGCTACCCTGCCGCCTCTACACTCTAACCACTAGGCTACCCTGCCGCCTCTACACTCTAACCACTAGGCTACCCTGCCGCCTCTACACTCTAACCACTAGGCTACGTGCCACCTCTACACTCTAACTACTAGGCTACCTGCCACCTCTACACTCTAACCACTAGGCTACCTTGCCGCCTCTACACTCTAACCACTAGGCTACCTGCCACCTCTACACTCTAACCACTAGGCTACCCTGCCTCCTCTACACTATAACCACTAGGCTACCTGCCTCCTCTCCACTCTAACCACTAGGCTACCTTGCCGCCCCGATTATAGAACACACTCAGGAATAGGAGATATCTTTCAAACCGAGAAGATCGACCACGGCACAAGCGTTCTCCTCCATCATCAACAGTCATTGAGTTTTGTGAGGTTCTGTCCCAAATGGCACTCTGTATCCCTATACAGTGGACTGCTATTGACCCGGGTTCTGTTTGCCGTTTGGAGCACACAGGAAGTTCCTTACGCCGCCATGCCGCGCCGGCCCTGTGACTACCGCTGAACCACAGCGTAGGTCCACTACGCCGCCATGCCGCGCCGGCCCCGAGACTACCGCTGAACCACAGCGTAGGTCCACTACGCCGCCATGCCGCGCCGGCCCCGAGACTACCGCTGAACCACAGCGTAGGTCCACTACGCCGCCATGCCGCGCCGGCCCTGAGACTACCGCTGAACCACAGCGTAGGTCCACTACGCCGCCATGCCGCGCCTGCCCCGAGACTACCGCTGAACCACAGCGTAGGTCCACTACGCCGCCATGCCGCGCCTGCCCCGAGACTACCGCTGAACCACAGCGTAGGTCCACTACGCCACCATGCCGCGCCGGCCTCGAGACTACCGCTGAACCACAGCGAAGGTCCACTACGCCGCCATGCCGCGCCGGCCCCGAGACTACCGCTGAACCACAGCGTAGGTCCACTACGCCGCCATGCCGCGCCGGCCCCGAGACTACCGCTGAACCACAGCGTAGGTCCACTACGCCGCCATGCCGCGCCGGCCCCGAGACTACCGCTGAACCACAGCGTAGGTCCACTACGCCACCATGCCGCGCCGGCCCCGAGACTACCGCTGAACCACAGCGTAGGTCCACTACGCCACCATGCCGCGCCGGCCCCGAGACTACCGCTGAACCACAGCGTAGGTCCACTACGCCGCCATGCCGCGCCGGCCCCGAGACTACCGCTGAACCACAGCGTAGGGTCCACTACGCCGCCATGCCGCGCCGGCCCGAGACTACCGCTGAACCACAGCGTAGGTCCACTACGCCGCCATGCCGCGCCGGCCCCGAGACTACCGCTGAACCACAGCGTAGGTCCACTACGCCGCCATGCCGCGCCGGCCCTGAGACTACCGCTGAACCACAGCGTAGGTCCACTACGCCGCCATGCCGCGCCGGCCCTGAGACTACCGCTGAACCACAGCGTAGGTCCACTACGCCGCCATGCCGCGCCGGCCCCGAGACTACCGCTGAACCACAGCGTAGGTCCACTACGCCGCCATGCCGCGCCTGCCCCGAGACTACCGCTGAACCACAGCGTAGGTCCACTACGCCACCATGCCGCGCCGGCCTCGAGACTACCGCTGAACCACAGCGAAGGTCCACTACGCCACCATGCCGCGCCGGCCTCGAGACTACCGCTGAACCACAGCGAAGGTCCACTACGCCACCATGCCGCGCCGGCCCCGAGACTACCGCTGAACCACAGCGTAGGTCCACGTAATAAGATATTACTGTATTATTCTAATGTTCAACTGAAGAACTCCCGAGACACACATCAAGATGACATTTTTCCTCTAGGACTAACGGTCTGGACGTTTGTCTTAGTTCTCCCGGAAAAGCTAATAAAAACTAATGCCTGTTAGATGGAAATCATTTGTTAAAGAACCAGGAGAATAAATGGAGGGAGGATGGTCAGTTGGTAGAGGAGAGAGAAATATGTCAGTTAAGGTCATCCCTCCATCTATTCCTCCCTCGCTCTCTCCCTTCCTCCCTGCACAGGTCTCTCTCTCTCTCTCTCTCTCTCTCTCTCTCTCTCTCTCGCTCTCTCGCTCTCTCGCTCTCTCGCTCTCTCTCGCTCTCTTCCTTCCGCCCTGCACAGGTCCCCATGGCCACTCTCTCTCTCTCTCTTACACTCCTTCTCCCCCCTAGATACACTGTAGCCATTTCTATTTTAATGTTTTGACAACCTTGTAAATTGCAGTATTGATTCGGCCAAAGCAACGGATAGAAATACAGTACAAAGGCAGAAGGGTCATCGGAGGACGGAGGGAGGGAGGGAGGGATGGAGGGATGGGGAGGGATGGAGGGATGGAGGGATGGGGGAGGATGGAGGATGGGGAGGATGGAGCGATGGATGGATGGGGTAGGATGGAGGGATGGGGTAGGATGGAGGGATGGATGGATGGGGTAGGATGAAAGGATGGGGTAGGATGGAGGGATGGATGGATGGGGTAGGATGGAAGGATGGGGTAGGATGGAGGGATGGATGGATGGAAGGATGGGGTAGGATGGAGGATGGAGGGATGGGGTGAGGATGGAGGGATGGAGGGAGGATGGAGGGATGGGGGAGGACGGAGGGATAGAGGGAGGGGGAGGATGTGTTTGTTGTAGCTCGTTCCAGTCGCTAGCTGCAGGGAACTTAAAAGAGGAGTGACCCAGGGATGTGTTTGCTTTGGGGACCATTTAACAGAACATGACTGGCAGAACGGATGTTGTATGTGGAGGATGAGGGCTGCAGTAGATATCTCAGATAGGGGGGAGGGAGTGAGGCCTAAGAGGGTTTTATAAATAAACATCAACCAAGGTTTTCTTGCAACGGGTACACAGAGATGACCAGTTTACAGAGGAGGATAGAGTGCAGTGATGTGTCCTATAAGGAGCACATCTGATGGCCGAATGGTAAAGAACATCTAGCCGCTCGAGAGCCGCCCTTACCTGCCGATCTATATATTATGTCTTCGTAATCTAGCACGGGTAGGATGGTAATCTGAATCAGGGTTAGTTTGGCAGCTGGGGTGAAAGAGGAGCGATTACCATAGAGAAAGTGTTCTCAATCTGGGGTATACAGAATGCCGTCGGGGGGGTAGAGACAAATAACAATGTGATTCAGATTCATTCATTTATTATTATTTTAAAAAATATATATAATCTGCACATTCATTCTTCTGTTTAAGAAATGTATCGTTATAGTGTGTGTGTGTGTGTGTGTGTGTGTGTGTGTGTGTGTGTGTGTGTGTGTGTGCGTGCGTGTGTGTGTGTGTGTGTGCGTGCGTGCGTGCGTGCGTGCGTGGCAGGTTGACAAAAACGATGACAAAAAAAACTAACATTTGAGAGTTTGCTGACCCTGGTGCTAGAGTTTTTATAGTCCCGGGGGAACGGGAGTTTGGGAGTTTGGGAACCTCTGGTGTAGAGGAAACCAAGTCTAGATTTAACTTTAGCCTCCAGGTTTGATAATATGCTGAGAGAAGGTCTATCTAAGCCATCTAGCCATCTAGCCCCCAAGTACTTATATGTGGTGACTACCTCAAGCTCTAAACCCTCACAGGTAGTAATCACACCTATGGGGAGAGGAGGATTCTTCTTTACCAAACCACATGACTTTTGTTTTGGAGATGTTCAGAACAAGGTTAAGGACAGAGAAAGCTTGTTGTGGACACTAAGAAAGCTTTGTTGTAGAGCATTTTAACACACAATCCGGGGAGGGGCCCAGCTGAGTGTAAGACTGTATCATCTGCATATAAACGGACGAGAGAGTTTCCTGCTGCCTGAGCTGTGTTGTTGATGTGAAACCAGACGGAGAGTAGAGATGGAACCAGATGGGGAGTAGAGATGGGGAGTAGAGACGGAACCAGATGGTGAGTAGAGACGGAACCAGATGGGGAGTAGAGATGGAATCACATGGGGAGTAGAGATGGGGAGTAGAGATGGAATCACATGGGGAGTAGAGATGGGGAGTAGAGACGGAACCAGATGGGGAGTAGAGACGGAACCAGATGGGGAGTAGAGATGGAATCACATGGGGAGTAGAGATGGGGAGTAGAGATGGAATCACATGGGGAGTAGAGATTGGGAGTAGAGATGGAATCACATGGGGAGTAGAGACGGAACCAGATGGGGAGTAGAGACGGAACCAGATGGGGAGTAGAGATGGAATCACATGGGGAGTAGAGATGGGGAGTAGAGGGAGTAGAGATGGAACCAGACAGGGAGTAGAGATGGAATCACATGGGGAGTAGAGGGAGTAGAGATGGAACCAGACAGGGAGTAGAGATGGAATCACATGGGGAGTAGAGATGGGGAGTAGAGGGAGTAGAGATGGAACCAAATGGGGAGTAGAGACGGAACCAGATGGAGAGTAGAGATGGAACCAGACGGGGAGTAGAGACGGAACCAGACAGGGAGTAGAGATGGAATCACATGGGGAGTAGAGATGGAATCACATGGGGAGTAGAGATGGAATCACATGGGGAGTAGAGATGGGGAGTAGAGGGAGTAGAGATGGAACCAGACAGGGAGTAGAGATGGAATCACATGGGGAGTAGAGATGGGGAGTAGAGGGAGTAGAGATTGAACCAAATGGGGAGTAGAGACGGAACCAGATGGAGAGTAGAGATGGAACCAGATGGGGAGTAGAGATGGAACCAGATGGGGAGTAGAGATGGGGAGTAGAGGGAGTAGAGACGGAACCAGATGGGGAGTAGAGATGGAACAAGATGCGGAGTAGAGATGGAACCAGATGGGGAGTAGAGATGGAACCAGATGGGGAGTAGAGATTGAACAAGATGGGGAGTAGAGACGGAACCAGATGGGGAGTAGAGATGGAACAAGATGGGGAGTAGAGATGGAACCAGATGGGGAGTAGAGATGGAACAAAATGGGGAGTAGAGATGGAACAAGATGGGGAGTAGAGACGGAACCAGATGGGGCGTAGAGACGGAACCAGATGGGAGGTAGAGATGGAACAAGATGGGGAGTAGAGATGGAACAAGATGGGGAGTAGAGATGGAACCAGATGGAGGGTAGAGACGGAACCAGATGGGGGGTAGAGATGGAACCAGATGGGGAGTAGAGATGGAACAAGATGGGGAGTAGATATGGAACAAGATGGGGAGTAGAGATGGAACCAGATGGGGAGTAGAGACGGAACCAGATGGGGAGTGGAGACGGAACCACATGGGGAGTAGAGGGAGTAGAGATGGAACAAGATGGGGAGTAGAGATGGAACAAGATGGGGAGTAGAGACGGAACAAGATGGGGAGTAGAGATGGAACAAGATGGGGAGTAGAGACGGAACCAGATGGGGGGTAGAGATGGAAAAAGATGGGGAGTAGAGACGGAACCAGATGGGGGGTAGAGATGGAACCAGATGGGGCGTAGAGATGGAATCACATGGGGAGTAGAGATGGAACCAGATGGGGAGTAGAGACGGAACCAGATGGGGAGGAGAGATGGAACCAGATGGGGAGTAGAGACGGAACCAGATGGGGAGTAGAGATGGAATCACATGGGGAGTAGAGATAGGGAGTAGAGATGGAACCAGACAGGGAGTAGAGATGGAATCACATGGGGAGTAGAGATGGGGAGTAGAGATGGAATCACATGGGGAGTAGAGATGGGGGGTAGAGACGGAACCAGATGGAGAGTAGAGACGGAACCAGATGGGGGGTAGAGATGGAATCACATGGGGAGTAGAGATGGGGAGTAGAGGGAGTAGAGATGGAACCAGACAGGGAGTATAGATGGAATCACATGGGGAGTAGAGATGGGGAGTAGAGGGAGTAGAGATGGAACCAGATGGGGTGTAGAGACGGAACCAGATGGGGAGTAGAGATGGAACCAGATGGGGAGTAGAGACGGAACCAGATGGGGAGTAGAGATGGGGAGTAAAGATGGAACAAGATGGGGAGTAGAGATGGAATCACATGGGGAGTAGAGATGGGGAGTAGAGGGAGTAGAGATGGAACCAGACAGGGAGTAGAGATGGAATCACATGGGGAGTAGAGATGGGGAGTAGAGGGAGTAGAGATTGAACCAAATGGGGAGTAGAGACGGAACCAGATGGAGAGTAGAGATGGAACCAGATGGGGAGTAGAGATGGAACCAGATGGGGAGTAGAGATGGGGAGTAGAGGGAGTAGAGACGGAACCAGATGGGGAGTAGAGATGGAACAAGATGCGGAGTAGAGATGGAACCAGATGGGGAGTAGAGATGGAACCAGATGGGGAGTAGAGATTGAACAAGATGGGGAGTAGAGACGGAACCAGATGGGGAGTAGAGATGGAACAAGATGGGGAGTAGAGATGGAACCAGATGGGGAGTAGAGATGGAACAAAATGGGGAGTAGAGATGGAACAAGATGGGGAGTAGAGACGGAACCAGATGGGGCGTAGAGACGGAACCAGATGGGAGGTAGAGATGGAACAAGATGGGGAGTAGAGATGGAACAAGATGGGGAGTAGAGATGGAACCAGATGGAGGGTAGAGACGGAACCAGATGGGGGGTAGAGATGGAACCAGATGGGGAGTAGAGATGGAACAAGATGGGGAGTAGATATGGAACAAGATGGGGAGTAGAGATGGAACCAGATGGGGAGTAGAGACGGAACCAGATGGGGAGTGGAGACGGAACCACATGGGGAGTAGAGGGAGTAGAGATGGAACAAGATGGGGAGTAGAGATGGAACAAGATGGGGGAGTAGAGACGGAACAAGATGGGGAGTAGAGATGGAACAAGATGGGGAGTAGAGACGGAACCAGATGGGGGGTAGAGATGGAAAAAGATGGGGAGTAGAGACGGAACCAGATGGGGGGTAGAGATGGAACCAGATGGGGCGTAGAGATGGAATCACATGGGGAGTAGAGATGGAACCAGATGGGGAGTAGAGACGGAACCAGATGGGGAGGAGAGATGGAACCAGATGGGGAGTAGAGACGGAACCAGATGGGGAGTAGAGATGGAATCACATGGGGAGTAGAGATAGGGAGTAGAGATGGAACCAGACAGGGAGTAGAGATGGAATCACATGGGGAGTAGAGATGGGGAGTAGAGGGAGTAGAGATGGAACCAGATGGGGTGTAGAGACGGAACCAGATGGGGAGTAGAGATGGAACCAGATGGGGAGTAGAGACGGAACCAGATGGGGAGTAGAGATGGGGAGTAAAGATGGAACAAGATGGGGAGTAGAGATGGAATCACATGGGGAGTAGAGATGGGGAGTAGAGGGAGTAGAGATGGAACCAGACAGGGAGTAGAGATGGGGAGTAGAGGGAGTAGAGATGGAACCAGATGGGGAGTAGAGACGGAACCAGATGGGGAGTAGAGATGGAACCAGATGGGGAGTAGAGACGGAACCAGATGGGGAGTAGAGATGGGGAGTAGAGATGGAACAAGATGGGGAGTAGAGATGGAATCACATGGGGAGTAGAGATGGGGAGTAGAGGGAGTAGAGATGGAACCAGATGGGGAGTAGAGACGGAACCAGATGGTGAGTAGAGATGGAACCAGATGGGGTGTAGAGACGGAACCAGATGGGGAGTAGAGATGGGGAGTAGAGATGGAACAAGATGGGGAGTAGAGATGGAACCAGATGGGGAGTAGTGATGGAACCAGATGGGGAGTAGAGATGGAACCAGATGGGGGGAAGAGACGGAACCAGATGGGGAGTAGAGATGGAACCAGATGGGGAGTAGAGATGGGGAGTAGAGGGAGTAGAGATGGAACCAGACAGGGAGTAGAGATGGAACCAGATGGGGAGTAGAGATGGAACCAGATGGGGAGTAGTGACGGAACCAGATGGGGAGTAGAGATGGAACCAGATGGGAGGAAGAGACGGAACCAGATGGGGAGTAGAGATGGAACCAGATGGGGAGTAGAGATGGGGAGTAGAGGGAGTAGAGATGGAACCAGACAGGGAGTAGAGATGGAACCAGATGGGGAGTAGAGATGGAACCAGATGGGGAGTAGAGACGGAACCAGATGGGGTGTAGAGACGGAACCAGATGGGGAGTAGAGATGGAACAAGATGGGGAGTAGAGACGGAACCAGATGGGGAGTAGAGATGGAACAAAATGGGGAGTAGAGATGGAACAAGATGGGGAGTAGAGACGGAACCAGATGGGGAGTAGAGACGGAACCAGATGGGGAGTAGAGATGGAACAAGATGGGGAGTAGTTATGGAACAAGATGGGGAGTAGAGATGGAACCAGATGGGGGGTAGAGACGGAACAAGATGGGGAGTAGAGATGGGGAGTAGAGGGAGTAGAGACGGAACAAGATGGGGAGTAGAGATGGAACCAGATGGGGCGTAGAGATGGAACAAGATGGGGAGTAGAGACGGAACAAGATGGGGAGTAGAGATGGAACCAGATGGGAAGTAGAGACGGAACAAGATGGGGAGTAGAGATGGAACAAGATGGGGAGTAGAGATGGAACCAGATGGGGAGTAGAGACGAACCAGATGGGGTGTAGAGATGGAACCAGATGGGGAGTAGAGATGGAACAAGATGGGGAGTAGAGATGGAACAAGATGGGGAGTAGAGATGGAACCAGATGGGGGGTAGAGACGGAACCAGATGGGGAGTAGAGATGGAACAAGATGGGAAGTATAGATGGAACAAGATGGGGAGTAGAGATGGGGAGTGGAGACGGAACCACATGGGGAGTAGAGGGAGTAGAGATGGAACAAGATGGGGAGTAGAGATGGAACAAGATGGGGAGTAGAGATGGAACAAGGTGGGGAGTAGAGACGGAACAAGATGGGGTGTAGAGACGGAACCAGATGGGGAGTAGAGATGGAACAAGATGGGGAGTAGAGATGGAACCAGATGGGGAGTAGAGACGGAACAAGATGGGGAGTAGAGATGGAACAAGATGGGGAGTAGAGATGGAACAAGATGGGGAGTAGAGACGGAACCAGATGGGAGTAGAGATGGAACAAAATGGGGAGTAGAGATGGAACCAGATGGGGAGTAGAGACGGAACCAGATGGGGAGTAGAGATGGAACCAGATGGGGAGTAGAGACGGAACCAGTTGGGGAGTAGAGATGGAATCACATGGGGAGTAGAGATGGGGAGTAGAGGGAGTAGAGATGGAACCAGACAGGGAGTAGAGATGGAACCAGATGGGGTGTAGAGATGCAACCAGATGGGGAGTAGAGATGGAACCAGATGGGGAGTAGAGACGGAACCAGATGGGGTGTAGAGACGGAACCAGATGGGGAGTAGAGATGGAACAAGATGGGGAGTAGAGACGGAACCAGATGGGGAGTAGAGATGGAACAAGATGGGGAGTAGAGACGGAACAAGAAGGCGAGTAGAGATGGAACAAGATGGGGAGTAGAGATGGGGAGTAGAGGGAGTAGAGACGGAACAAGATGGGGAGTAGAGATGGAACCAGATGGGCAGTAGAGATGGAACAAGATGGGGAGTAGAGACGGAACCAGATGGGGTGTAGAGACGGAACCAGATGGGATGTAGAGACGGAACCAGATGGGGAGTAGAGATGGAACAAGATGGGGAGTAGAGATGGAACAAGATGGGGAGTAGAGATGGAACCAGATGGGGAGTAGAGACGGAACCAGATGGGAGGTGGGGACGGAACCACATGGGGAGTAGAGGGAGTAGAGATGGAACAAGATGGGGAGTAGAGATGGAACAAGATGGGGAGTAGAGATGGAACAAGATGGGGAGTAGAGACGGAACAAGATGGGGAGTAGAGATGGAACAAGATGGGGAGTAGAGACGGAACCAGATGGGGGGTAGAGATGGAAAAAGATGGGGAGTAGAGACGGAACCAGATGGGGTGTAGAGATGGAACCAGATGGGGAGTAGAGATGGAATCACATGGGAGTAGAGACGGAACCAGATGGGGAGTAGAGACGGAACCAGATGGGGAGTAGAGATGGAACCAGATGGAGAGTAGAGACGGAACCAGATGGGGGGTAGAGATGGAATCACATGGGGAGTAGAGATGGGGAGTAGAGGGAGTAGAGATGGAACCAGACAGGGAGTAGAGATGGAATCACATGGGGAGTAGAGATGGGGAGTAGAGGGAGTAGAGATGGAACCAGACAGGGAGTATAGATGGAATCACATGGGGAGTAGAGACGGAACCAGATGGGGAGTAGAGACGGAACCAGATGGGGAGTAGAGACGGAACCAGATGGGGAGTAGAGATGGAACCAGATGGGGAGTAGAGACGGAACCAGATGGGGAGTAGAGATTGGGAGTAGAGATGGAACAAGATGGGGAGTAGAGATGGAATCACATGGGGAGTAGAGATGGGGGGTAGAGGGAGTAGAGATGGAACCAGACAGGGAGTAGAGATGGAATCACATGGGGAGTAGAGGGAGTAGAGATGGAACCAGATGGGGAGTAGAGACGGAACCAGATGGGGAGTAGAGACGGAACAAGATGGGGAGTAGAGATGGAACAAGATGGGGAGTAGAGACGGAACCAGATGGGGAGTAGAGATGGATCCAGATGGGGAGTAGAGATGGAACAAGATGGGGAGTAGAGATGGAACCAGATGGGGAGTAGAGACGGAACCAGATGGGGAGTAGAGATGGAACAAGATGGGGAGTAGAGATGGAACAAGATGGGAAGTATAGATGGAACAAGATGGGGAGTAGAGATGGGGAGTGGAGACGGAACCACATGGGGAGTAGAGGGAGTAGAGATGGAACAAGATGGTGAGTAGAGATGGAACAAGATGGGGAGTAGAGACGGAACAAGATGGGGAGTAGAGATGGAACAAGATGGGGAGTAGAGATGGGGAGTAGAGGGAGTAGAGACGGAACAAGATGGGGAGTAGAGATGGAACCAGATGGGGAGTAGAGATGGAACAAGGTGGGGAGTAGAGACGGAAAAAGATGGGGTGTAGAGACGGAACCAGATGGGGAGTAGAGATGGAACAAGATGGGGAGTAGAGATGGAACAAGATGGGGAGTAGAGATGGAACCAGATGGAGAGTAGAGACGGAACAAGATGGGGAGTAGAGATGGAACAAGATGGGGAGTAGAGATGGAACAAGATGGGGAGTAGAGACGGAACCAGATGGGAGTAGAGATGGAACAAAATGGGGAGTAGAGATGGAACCAGATTGGGAGTAGAGACGGAACCAGATGGGGCGTAGAGATGGAACCAGATGGGGAGTAGAGACGGAACCAGATGGGGAGTAGAGATGGAATCACATGGGGAGTAGAGATGGAACCAGATGGGGAGTAGAGACGGAACCAGATGGGGAGTAGAGATGGAACCAGATGGGGAGTAGAGACGGAACCAGATGGGGTGTAGAGACGGAACCAGATGGGGAGTAGAGATGGAACCAGATGGAGAGTAGAGACGGAACCAGATGGGGAGTAGAGATGGAATCACATGGGGAGTAGAGATGGGGAGTAGAGGGAGTAGAGATGGAACCAGACAGGGAGTAGAGATGGAATCACATGGGGAGTAGAGGGAGTAGAGATGGAACCAGATGGGGAGTAGAGACGGAACCAGATGGGGAGTAGAGATGGAACCAGATGGGAGGTAGAGACGGAACCAGATGGGGAGTAGAGATGGGGAGTAGAGATGGAACAAGATGGGGAGTAGAGATGGAATCACATGGGGAGTAGAGATGGGGAGTAGAGGGAGTAGAGATGGAACCAGATGGGGAGTAGAGACGGAACCAGATGGGGAGTAGAGATGGAACCAGATGGGGAGTAGAGACGGAACCAGATGGGGAGTAGAGATGGAACCAGATGGAGAGTAGAGACGGAACCAGATGGGGAGTAGAGATGGAATCACATGGGGAGTAGAGATGGGGAGTAGAGGGAGTAGAGATGGAACCAGACAGGGAGTAGAGATGGAATCACATGGGGAGTAGAGATGGGGAGTAGAGATGGGGAGTAGAGATGGAACCAGACAGGGAGTATAGATGGAATCACATGGGGAGTAGAGACGGAACCAGATGGGGAGTAGAGACGGAACCAGATGGGGAGTAGAGATGGAACCAGATGGGGAGTAGAGACGGAACCAGATGGGGAGTAGAGATTGGGAGTAGAGATGGAACAAGATGGGGAGTAGAGATGGAATCACATGGGGAGTAGAGATGGGGGGTAGAGGGAGTAGAGATGGAACCAGACAGGGAGTAGAGATGGAATCACATGGGGAGTAGAGGGAGTAGAGATGGAACCAGATGGGGAGTAGAGACGGAACCAGATGGGGAGTAGAGACGGAACAAGATGGGGAGTAGAGATGGAACAAGATGGGGAGTAGAGACGGAACCAGATGGGGAGTAGAGATGGATCCAGATGGGGAGTAGAGATGGAACAAGATGGGGAGTAGAGATGGAAACAGATGGGGAGTAGAGACGGAACCAGATGGGGAGTAGAGATGGAACAAGATGGGAAGTATAGATGGAACAAGATGGGGAGTAGAGATGGGGAGTGGAGACGGAACCACATGGGGAGTAGAGGGAGTAGAGATGGAACAAGATGGGGAGTAGAGATGGAACAAGATGGGGAGTAGAGACGGAACAAGATGGGGAGTAGAGATGGAACAAGATGGGGAGTAGAGATGGGGAGTAGAGGGAGTAGAGACGGAACAAGATGGGGAGTAGAGATGGAACCAGATGGGGAGTAGAGATGGAACAAGGTGGGGAGTAGAGACGGAACAAGATGGGGTGTAGAGACGGAACCAGATGGGGAGTAGAGATGGAACAAGATGGGGAGTAGAGATGGAACAAGATGGGGAGTAGAGATGGAACCAGATGGGGAGTAGAGACGGAACAAGATGGGGAGTAGAGATGGAACAAGATGGGGAGTAGAGATGGAACAAGATGGGGAGTAGAGACGGAACCAGATGGGAGTAGAGATGGAACAAAATGGGGAGTAGAGATGGAACCAGATTGGAAGTAGAGACGGAACCAGATGGGGAGTAGAGATGGAACCAGATGGGGAGTAGAGACGGAACCAGATGGGGAGTAGAGATGGAATCACATGGGGAGTAGAGATGGAACCAGATGGGGAGTAGAGACGGAACCAGATGGGGAGTAGAGATGGAACCAGATGGGGAGTAGAGACGGAACCAGATGGGGTGTAGAGACGGAACCAGATGGGGAGTAGAGATGGAACAAGATGGGGAGTAGAGACGGAACCAGATGGGGAGTAGAGATGGAACCAGATGGAGAGTAGAGACGGAACCAGATGGGGAGTAGAGATGGAATCACATGGGGAGTAGAGATGGGGAGTAGAGGGAGTAGAGATGGAACCAGACAGGGAGTAGAGATGGAATCACATGGGGAGTAGAGGGAGTAGAGATGGAAGCAGATGGGGGGTAGAGACGGAACCAGATGGGGAGTAGAGATGGAACCAGATGGGAGGTAGAGACGGAACCAGATGGGGAGTAGAGATGGGGAGTAGAGATGGAACAAGATGGGGAGTAGAGATGGAATCACATGGGGAGTAGAGATGGGGAGTAGAGGGAGTAGAGATGGAACCAGATGGGGAGTAGAGACGGAACCAGATGGGGAGTAGAGATGGAACCAGATGGGGTGTAGAGACGGAACCAGATGGGGAGTAGAGATGGGGAGTAGAGATGGAACAAGATGGGGAGTAGAGATGGAACCAGATGGGGAGTAGTGATGGAACCAGATGGGGAGTAGAGGGAGTAGAGACGGAACCAGATGGGGGGTAGAGATGGAACCAGATGGGGAGTAGAGACGGAACCAGATGGGGAGTACAGATGGAACCAGATGGGGAGTAGAGATGGGGAGTAGAGATGGGGAGTAGAGGGAGTAGAGACAGAACCAGATGGGGAGTAGAGATGGAACCAGATGGGGAGTAGAGACGGAACCAGATGGGGGGTAGAGATGGAACCAGATGGGGAGTAGAGATAGGGAGTAGAGATGGAACCAGATGGGGAGTAGAGACGGAACCAGATGGGAGGTAGAGACGGAACCACATGGGGAGTAGAGGGAGTAGAGTTGGAACAAGATGGGGAGTAGAGATGGAACAAGATGGGGAGTAGAGACGGAACAAGATGGGGAGTAGAGATGGAACAAGATGGGGAGTAGAGACGGAACCAGATGGGGGTAGAGATGGAACAAAATGGGGAGTAGAGATGGAACAAGATGGGGAGTAGAGACGGAACCAGATGGGGAGTAGAGACGGAACCAGATGGGAAGTAGAGATGGAACAAGATGGGGAGTAGAGATGGAACAAGATGGGGAGTAGAGATGGAACCAGATGGGGAGTAGAGACGAACCAGATGGGGTGTAGAGATGGAACCAGATAGGGAGTAGAGATGGAACAAGATGGGGAGTAGAGATGGAACAAGATGGGGAGTAGAGATGGAACCAGATGGGAAGTAGAGACAGAACCAGATGGGGAGTGGAGACGGAACCACATGGGGAGTAGAGGGAGTAGAGTTGGAACAAGATGGGGAGTAGAGATGGAACAAGATGGGGAGTAGAGACGGAATAAGATGGGGAGTACAGACGGAACCAGATGGGGAGTAGAGATGGAACCAGATGGGGAGTAGAGATGGAACAAGATGGGGAGTAGAGACGGAACCAGATGGGGAGTAGAGATGGAACCAGATGGGGTGTAGAGACGGAACCAGATGGGGAGTAGAGATGGAACCAGATGGGGAGTAGAGATGGAACCAGATGGGGAGTAGAGATGGAACAAGATGGGAAGTAGAGATGGAACAAGATGGGGAGTAGAGACGGAACCAGATGGGGAGTAGAGATGGAACCAGATGGGGAGTAGAGATGGAACAAGATGGGGAGTAGAGACGGAACCAGATGGGGAGTAGAGATGGATCCAGATGGGGAGTAGAGACGGAACCAGATGGGGAGTAGAGACGGAACCAGATGGGGAGTAGAGACGGAACAAGATGGGGAGTATAGACGGAACAAGATGGGGAGTAGAGACGGAACAAGATGGGGAGTAGAGACGGAACAAGATGGGGAGTAGAGATGGAACAAGATGGGGAGTAGAGATGGGGAGTAGAGGGAGTAGAGACGGAACAAGATGGGGAGTAGAGACGGAACAAGATGGGGTGTAGAGACGGAACCAGATGGGGAGTAGAGATGGAACAAGATGGGGAGTAGAGATGGAACAAGATGGGGAGTAGTTGGAACCAGATGGGGAGTAGAGACGGAACAAGATGGGGAGTAGAGATGGAACAAGATGGGGAGTAGAGACGGAACCAGATGGGAGGTAGAGATGGAAAAAGATGGGGAGTAGAGACGGAACCAGATGGGGTGTAGAGATGGAACCAGATGGGGGGTAGAGATGGAATCACATGGGAGTAGAGATGGAACCAGATGGGGAGTAGAGACGGAACCAGATGGGGAGTAGAGATGGAACCAGATGGAGAGTAGAGACGGAACCAGATGGGGAGTAGAGATGGAATCACATGGGGAGTAGAGATGGGGAGTAGAGGGAGTAGAGATGGAACCAGACAGGGAGTAGAGATGGAATCACATGGGGAGTAGAGATGGGGAGTAGAGGGAGTAGAGATGGAACCAGACAGGGAGTATA
The DNA here is from genome assembly GCF_034236695.1 of Oncorhynchus nerka. Classification (NCBI taxonomy): domain Eukaryota; kingdom Metazoa; phylum Chordata; class Actinopteri; order Salmoniformes; family Salmonidae; genus Oncorhynchus; species Oncorhynchus nerka. Next base: position 75,980 of record NW_027040369.1, read on the forward strand.
GATGGAATCACATGGGGAGTAGAGATGGGGAGTAGAGGGAGTAGAGATGGAACCAGATGGCGAGTAGAGACGGAACCAGATGGGGAGTAGAGACGGAACCAGATGGGGAGTAGAGACGGAACCAGATGGGGAGTAGAGACGGAACCAGATGGGGAGTAGAGATTGGGAGTAGAGATGGAACAAGATGGGGAGTAGAGATGGAATCACATGGGGAGTAGAGATGGGGAGTAGAGGGAGTAGAGATGGAACCAGACAGGGAGTAGAGATGGAATCACATGGGGAGTAGAGGGAGTAGAGATGGAACCAGATGGGGGGTAGAGACGGAACCAGATGGGGAGTAGAGATGGAACCAGATGGGAGGTAGAGACGGAACCAGATGGGGAGTAGAGATGGGGAGTAGAGATGGAACAAGATGGGGAGTAGAGATGGAATCACATGGGGAGTAGAGATGGGGAGTAGAGGGAGTAGAGATGGAACCAGATGGGGAGTAGAGACGGAACCAGATGGGGAGTAGAGATGGAACCAGATGGGGTGTAGAGACGGAACCAGATGGGGAGTAGAGATGGGGAGTAGAGATGGAACAAGATGGGGAGTAGAGATGGAACCAGATGGGGAGTAGTGATGGAACCAGATGGGGAGTAGAGGGAGTAGAGACGGAACCAGATGGGGGTAGAGATGGAACCAGATGGGGAGTAGAGACGGAACCAGATGGGGAGTACAGATGGAACCAGATGGGGAGTAGAGATGGGGAGTAGAGATGGGGAGTAGAGGGAGTAGAGACAGAACCAGATGGGTAGTAGAGATGGAACCAGATGGGGAGTAGAGACGGAACCAGATGGGGGGTAGAGATGGAACCAGATGGGGAGTAGAGATGGGGAGTAGAGATGGAACCAGATGGGGAGTAGAGACGGAACCAGATGGGAGGTAGAGACGGAACCACATGGGGAGTAGAGGGAGTAGAGTTGGAACAAGATGGGGAGTAGAGATGGAACAAGATGGGGAGTAGAGACGGAACAAGATGGGGAGTAGAGATGGAACAAGATGGGGAGTAGAGACGGAACCAGATGGGAGTAGAGATGGAACAAAATGGGGAGTAGAGATGGAACAAGATGGGGAGTAGAGACGGAACCAGATGGGGAGTAGAGACGGAACCAGATGGGGAGTAGAGATGGAACAAGATGGGGAGTAGAGATGGAACAAGATGGGGAGTAGAGATGGAACCAGATGGGGAGTAGAGACGAACCAGATGGGGTGTAGAGATGGAACCAGATGGGGAGTAGAGATGGAACAAGATGGGGAGTAGAGATGGAACCAGATGGGAAGTAGAGACAGAACCAGATGGGGAGTGGAGACGGAACCACATGGGGAGTAGAGGGAGTAGAGTTGGAACAAGATGGGGAGTAGAGACGGAACAAGATGGGGAGTAGAGACGGAACCAGATGGGGAGTAGAGATGGAACCAGATGGGGAGTAGAGATGGAACAAGATGGGGAGTAGAGACGGAACCAGATGGGGAGTAGAGATGGAACCAGATGGGGTGTAGAGACGGAACCAGATGGGGAGTAGAGATGGAACCAGATGGGGAATAGAGATGGAACAAGATGGGGAGTAGAGATGGAACAAGATGGGGAGTAGAGACGGAACCAGATGGGGGGTAGAGATGGAACCAGATGGGGAGTAGAGATGGAACAAGATGGGGAGTAGAGACGGAACCAGATGGGGAGTAGAGATGGATCCAGATGGGGAGTAGAGGTGGAACCAGATGGGGAGTAGAGACGGAACCAGATGGGGAGTAGAGACGGAACAAGATGGGGAGTAGAGACGGAACAAGATGGGGAGTAGAGATGGAACAAGATGGGGAGTAGAGATGGGGAGTAGAGGGAGTAGAGACGGAACAAGATGGGGAGTAGTTGGAACCAGATGGGATGTAGAGACGGAACCAGATGGGGAGTGGAGACGGAACCACATGGGGAATAGAGGGAGTAGAGATGGAACAAGATGGGGAGTAGAGATGGAACAAGATGGGGAGTAGAGACGGAACAAGATGGGGAGTAGAGACGGAACAAGATGGGGAGTAGAGATGGAACAAGATGGGGAGTAGTTGGAACCAGATGGGATGTAGAGACGGAACCAGATGGGGAGTGGAGACGGAACCACATGGGGAATAGAGGGAGTAGAGATGGAACAAGATGGGGAGTAGAGATGGAACAAGATGGGGAGTAGAGACGGAACAAGATGGGGAGTAGAGACGGAACAAGATGGGGAGTAGAGATGGAACAAGATGGGGAGTAGAGATGGGGAGTAGAGGGAGTAGAGACGGAACAAGATGGGGAGTAGAGATGGAACAAGATGGGGAGTAGAGATGGAACCAGATGGGGAGTAGAGACGGAACCAGATGGGGAGTAGAGATGGGGAGTAGAGATGGAACAAGATGGGGAGTAGAGATGGAATCACATGGGGAGTAGAGATGGGGAGTAGAGGGAGTAGAGATGGAACCAGACAGGGAGTAGAGATAGAATCACATGGGGAGTAGAGATGGGGAGTAGAGGGAGTAGAGATGGAACCAGATGGGGAGTAGAGACGGAACCAGATGGGGAGTAGAGATGGAACCAGATGGGAAGTAGAGACGGAACCAGATGGGGAGTAGAGATGGGGAGTAGAGATGGAACAAGATGGGGAGTAGAGATGGAATCACATGGGGAGTAGAGATGGGGAGTAGAGGGAGTAGAGATGGAACCAGATGGGGAGTAGAGACGGAACCAGATGGGGAGTAGAGATGGAACCAGATGGGGTGTAGAGACGGAACCAGATGGGGGGTAGAGATGGGGAGTAGAGATGGAACAAGATGGGGAGTAGAGATGGAACCAGATGGGGAGAAGTGATGGAACCAGATGGGGAGTAGAGGGAGTAGAGACGGAACCAGATGGGGAGTAGAGATGGAACCAGATGGGGAGTAGAGACGGAACCAGATGGGGTGTAGAGATGGAACCCAGATGGGGTGTAGAGATGGGGAGTAGAGATGGGGAGTAGAGGGAGTAGAGACAGAACCAGATGGGGAGTAGAGATGGAACCAGATGGGGAGTAGAGACGGAACCAGATGGGGGGTAGAGATGGAACCAGATGGGGAGTAGAGATGGGGAGTAGAGATGGAACCAGATGGGGAGTAGAGACGGAACCAGATGGGGAGTAGAGACGGAACCACATGGGGAGTAGAGGGAGTAGAGTTGGAACAAGATGGGGAGTAGAGATGGAACAAGATGGGGAGTAGAGACGGAACAAGATGGGGAGTAGAGATGGAACAAGATGGGGAGTAGAGAAGGAACAAGATGGGGAGTAGAGACGGAACCACATGGGGAGTAGAGGGAGTAGAGTTGGAACAAGATGGGGAGTAGAGATGGAACAAGATGGGGAGTAGAGACGGAACAAGATGGGGCGTAGAGATGGAACAAGATGGGGAGTAGAGATGGAACCAGATGGGGCGTAGAGACGGAACCAGATGGGGAGTAGAGATGGAACCAGATGGGGCGTAGAGATGGAACAAGATGGGGAGTAGAGATGGAACAAGATGGGGAGTAGAGACGGAACCAGATGGGGAGTAGAGATGGAACCAGATGGGGAGTAGAGATGGAACAAGATGGGGAGTAGAGACGGAACCAGATGGGGAGTAGAGATGGAACCAGATGGGGAGTAGAGATGGAACAAGATGGGGAGTAGAGATGGAACCAGATGGGGAGTAGAGATGGAACAAGATGGGGAGTATAGATGGAACAAGATGGGGAGTAGAGACGGAACAAGATGGGGAGTAGAGATGGAACAAGATGGGGAGTAGAGATGGAACAAGATGGGGAGTAGAGGGAGTAGAGATGGAACCAGATGGGGAGTAGAGATGGAACCAGATGGGGCGTAGAGGGAGTAGAGATGGAACCAGATGGGGGGTAGAGATGGAACCAGACGGGGGGTAGAGACGGAACAAGATGGGGAGTAGAGATGGAACCAGATGGGGAGTATAGATGGAACAAGATGGCGCCGATAGAGATGGAAGCCCTTAGGAAACCGAGCAGTATTTAGTGCAGTTTTTAATGTATTATAAAAAAGTATATATAACAATATATAAGAGTTTCACTACACTTGGTTAACCATGTGTACGTGACCAATAAAATGTGCATTTGGTTTGAGAAACGTTTGGAGTACGGACATAGAAAACATTGGATTGAGTTGAGTCGTTGTCTCCCACCACCGCAAATTACATCTCACAATGTCTCTCTGGAAACATGTTGAGGACGGGGTTCTTTCTTTTGTTTGGTTTTGTATTAAAATGACACCGATCAGAAATGAGGAAGTGCTGCAGAACAGGAAAAGGAGAGCCAGATAGCTGGGGTGATGACACTGATGGAGCTGAGGAACACTGATGGAGCTGAGGAACACTGATGGAGCTGAGGAACACTGATGGAGCTGAGGAACACTGATGGAGCTGAGGAACACTGATGGAGCTGAGGAACACTGATGGAGTTGAGGAACACTGGCAGAGTGCCTAGATAATGCCTGTAAGGGTTTCCCCTCTAGAAAATGCCTGTAAGGGTTTCTCCTCTAGATAATGCCTGTAAGGCTTCCCCTCTAGATAATGCCTGTAAGGCTTTCCCTCTAGATAATGCCTCTAAGCATTTCCCTCTAGATAATGTCTGTAAGGCTCCCCCTCTAGATAATGCCTTAAGGCTCCCCCTCTAGAGAATGCCTGTAAGGGTTTCCCCTCTAGATAATGCCTGTAAGGGTTTCCCCTCTAGATAATGCCTGTAATGCTTCCCCTCTAGATAATGCCTGTAAGGCTTCCCCTCTAGATAATGCCTGTAAGGCTTTCCCTCTAGATAATGTCTGTAAGGCTCCCCCTCTAGATAATGCCTGTAAGGCTCCCCCGCTAGATAATGCCTGTAATGCTTCCCCTCTAGATAATGCCTGTAAGGCGTCCCCTCGAGATAAGGCTTTCCCTCTAGATAATGCCTGTAAGGCTCCCCCTCTAGATAATGCCTGTAAGGCTCCCCCGCTAGATAATGCCTGTAATGCTTCCCCTCTAGATAATGCCTGTAAGGCTTCCCCTCTAGATAATGCCTGTAAGGCTTCCCCTCTAGATAATGCCTGTAAGGCGTCCCCTCTAGATAAGGCGTTCCCTCTAGATAATGCCTGTAAGGCTTCCCCTCTAGATAATGCCTGTAAGCCTTTCCCTCTTGATAATGCCTGTAAGACTTTCCCTCTTGATAATGCCTGTAAGGCTTCACCTTAGATAATGCCTGTAAGGCTTTCCCTCTAGATAATGCCTGTAAGGCTTCACCTTAGATAATGCCTGTAAGACTTCCCCTCTAGATAATGCCTGTAAGGCTTCACCTTAGCTAATGCCTGTAAGACTTTCCCTCTAGATAATGCATGTAAGGCTTCACCTTAGATAATGCCTGTAAGACTTTTCCTCTTGATAATGCCTGTAATGCTTCACCTTAGATAATGCCTGTAAGGCTTTCCCTCTAGATAATGCCTGTAAGGCTTTCCCTCTAGATAATGCCTGTAAATATTTCCCTCTAGATAATGCCTAAAGGCTCCCCCTCTAGATAATGCCGTAAGGCTCCCCCTCTAGATAATGCCTGTAAGACTTCCCCTCTAGGTAATGCCTGTAAGGCGTCCCCTCTAGATAAGGCTTTCCCTCTAGATAATGCCTGTAAGGCTTTCCCTCTTGATAATGCCTGTAAGGCTTTCCCCTCTTTTGTTTTCCTTTAGGGGCAAAAAAATAATAATATAGAGGAATTTTCGAAGTGGCTTGTGTTCCAAATTGCCCCCTTATTCCCTTATATGGCACACTACTTTTAACAGAGGGGGGGTTGGGGATCGGGTGGCATTTGTGACACAGGGGAGGCATTAGTCACTAAATTACATCCTTCTACATCCAGAGTAGCGCTGCCAATGAAATCAATCAGAGGAAACATGATGCCTCGGGACTTGGCCTTGTAATGAGTTCAGTATCATTCATTTAACGTCAAGATCAACACTGTTTTGACAGGGAACGAATGGCACACACTTCATTACTCACATCCTGTATTGTAGTGTCCTTCAACGCACCGCGTTGACTAGGTCTGAAACGGACGCTACGGACCCCCGTGTAATAAAGGGAATATTCCTCAGAACTGATACGAAGGGTCAGAGGACCAGGACGTTTATGTGTAAAGTGGCCATAATAAACATTAGTAACTTCTCACTGTGTGTGAAATACTGTAAATATGTTGGTCGGTCCGTCTCTGAAGGAGGGAGGGAGGGAGGGAGGGAGGGAGGGAGGAGGGAAAAGATGGAAGAGAGGAAGCTGTTAAAATGTGTTTTGACAGCATGGAGAGGAAACAAACCCAAAACCCCATAACAGATTAAGGATCCTCTGCTCTCCTCTCCTCTCCTCTCCTCTCCTCTCCTCTCCTCTCCCTCTACCCCTCTACCGCTCTTCCCACCCCCAAGCCCCTCTATCTACCCCTCTACCCCTCTTCCCATCCCCAAGCCTCTCTATCTACCCCTCTCTACCCCTCTTCACACCCCCAAGCCTCTCTATCTACCCCCTCTATCTACCTCTCTTCCCATCCCCAAGCCCCTCTATCTACCTCTCTTCCCCTCCATCCCCCTACCCCTCTATCTACCTCTCTTCCCCCTAACCCTCTATCTACCTCTCTTCCCCCTACCCCTCTATCTACCTCTCTTCCCCCTAACCCTCTATCTACCTCTCTTCCCCCTACCCCTCTATCTACCTCTACTCCCCCTACCCCTATATCTACCTGTCTACCCCTCTATCTACCTCTCTTCCCCCTACCCCTCTATCTACCTCTCTTCCCCTCCATCCCCAAGCCCCTCTATCTACCTCTCTTCTTCCCTACCCCTCTATCTACCTCTCTTCCCCTCCATCCCCAGCACCTCTATCTACCTCTCTACCTCTCTATCCACCCCCTCCCCCCCCTGGAGGGAGAAAGGTGACGATGCGATGTTGTGTAGTCTGTCAGAGGCCTAGTGGAAGACCCAACCAGTGATGTGGATGTAGAGCACCCTGGAATGATCACTGTGTACCAAATGGCCCCTAAGGGCCCCTAGTCAACAGTAGTTGACAATATACAGTATAAATATATAAATATATACAGTATAAATATATAAATATATACAGTATAAATATATAAATATATACAGTATAAATATATAAATATATAAAGTATAAATATATAAATATATAAAGTATAAATATATACAGTATAAATATATAAATATATACAGTATAAATATATAAATATATACAGTATAAATATATAAATATATACAGTATAAATATATAAATATATACAGTATAAATATATAAATATATACAGTATAAATATATAAATATATACAGTATAAATATATACAGTATAAATATATACAGTATAAATATATAAATATATACAGTATAAATATATAAATATATACAGTATAAATATATAAATATATAAAGTATAAATATATAAATATATAAAGTATAAATATATACAGTATAAATATATAAATATATACAGTATAAATATATAAATATATACAGTATAAATATATAAATATATACAGTATAAATATATAAATATATACAGTATAAATATATAAATATATACAGTATAAATATATAAATATATACAGTATAAATATATACAGTATAAATATATACAGTATAAATATATAAATATATACAGTATAAATATATAAATATATACAGTATAAATATATAAATATATACAGTATAAATATATAAATATATACAGTATAAATATATAAATATATACAGTATAAATATATAAATATATACAGTATAAATATATAAATATATACAGTATAAATATATACAGTATAAATATATACAGTATAAATATATAAATATATACAGTATAAATATATAAATATATACAGTATAAATATATAAATATATAAAGTATAAATATATAAATATATAAAGTATAAATATATACAGTATAAATATATAAATATATACAGTATAAATATATAAATATATACAGTATAAATATATAAATATATACAGTATAAATATATAAATATATACAGTATAAATATATACAGTATAAATATATACAGTATAAATATATAAATATATACAGTATAAATATATAAATATATACAGTATAAATATATACAGTATAAATATATACAGTATAAATATATAAATATATACAGTATAAATATATAAATATATACAGTATAAATATATACAGTATAAATATATACAGTATAAATATATAAATATATACAGTATAAATATATAAATATATACAGTATAAATATATAAATATATACAGTATAAATATATAAATATATACAGTATAAATATATACAGTATAAATATATAAATATATACAGTATAAATATATAAATATATACAGTATAAATATATACAGTATAAATATATACAGTATAAATATATACAGTATGAATGTATAAATATATACAGTATAAATATATAAATATATACAGTATAAATATATACAGTATAAATATATAAATATATACAGTATAAATATATAAATATATACAGTATAAATATATACAGTATGAATGTATAAATATATACAGTATAAATATATAAATATATACAGTATAAATATATAAATATATACAGTATAAATATATAAATATATACAGTATAAATATATAAATATATACAGTATAAATATATAAATATATACAGTATAAATATATACAGTATAAATATATAAATATATACAGTATAAATATATAAATATATACAGTATAAATATATAAATATATACAGTATAAATATATAAATATATACAGTATAAATATATAAATATATACAGTATAAATATATAAATATATACAGTATAAATATATAAATATATACAGTATAAATATATAAATATATACAGTATAAATATATACAGTATAAATATATAAATATATACAGTATAAATATATAAATATATACAGTATAAATATATAAATATATACAGTATGAATGTATAAATATATACAGTATAAATATATAAATATATACAGTATAAATATATAAATATATACAGTATAAATATATAAATATATACAGTATAAATATATACAGTATAAATATATAAATATATACAGTATAAATATATACAGTATGAATGTATAAATATATACAGTATAAATATATAAATATATACAGTATAAATATATAAATATATACAGTATAAATATATAAATATATAAAGTATAAGTATATAAATATATACAGTATAAAACAAATGTTAACCTTTTTGAAGTAATCTAAAAACTCAAAGAGATAATTTTCCCAAAGCACGATCATTTACATTGTTCAATTATTTCCGCCACTTATACAACCATCCATTTAACATAACAAACAAAACAACAACAACAGAATAAGTAAATATATTTGGCGTTTATTGTTGAACTTATGCTGTGTTCAGCAAAATAAGTGAATTGGTACTCCATAAAAACCCCAACAGCGTGTTACTCCTCCTGCGTTACGATGCAGGTCTCTCAGTGGGGCTGGTCTCTGCTCTGCACGGAGGTTCTGATAATAGGACTCGGTGAACAAGATGAAAACGCTTTGTTTGTTTGTTGTTGTTAGACACTTTCCTCAAAATGGCACCCTAAACCCTTTTACCGTTCAGCACTTTTCCGGGCCGGAGTAGTGCACGACGTAGAGATGTGGGTGTCAATGGGGACACGTATTTTAGATATATTTTCTGTATGAATGTCATGGAGCAATTAAAGCTCTGAACGAAAGTCTTCGGAAGTCAAAGCCTCCTTTGAACTTCAGAATATGTCAAAGAAGACGATTTCGTTTGGACTAATTAGTCTTATAGTGATATATTGATATAATGTGAGCCCTTATAGGGCCTGTTGTAGTGAGATATATATTATTGATCATTATAGGGCCTGTTGTAGTGAGATATATATTATTGATCATTATAGGGTCTGTTGTAGTGAGATATATATTATTGATCATTATAGGGCCTGTTGTAGTGAGATATATATTATTGATCATTATAGGGCCTGTTGTAGTGAGATATATATTATTGATCATTATAGGGTCTGTTGTAGTGAGATATATATTATTGATCATTATAGGGCCTGTTGTAGTGAGATATATATTATTGATCATTATAGGGTCTGTTATAGTGAGATACATATTATTGATCATTATAGGGTCTGTTATAATGAGAGACATATTATTGATCATTATAGGGCCTGTTATAGTGAGATACATATTATTGATCATTATAGGGCCTGTTATAGTGAGAGACATATTATTGATCATTATAGGGTCTGTTATAGAGACATATTGTTATCCATGTCAAAGAACACTGCTGTCTGTCTACATGCATTTAAAGTTCTCAATACTTCATCCCAAATGACACACTATTCCCTATATAGTGCAGTACTATTAACCCTAGCCCTAGGACTCCTTGTCAAAAGTAGTGCACTATATAAGGAACAAGGTCCGTTCTGCCATAGTGACCAGAAGCCAGTCCTAGCAGTAGGATGTCGTTTTTATCTGGTTGCATTAGTTGTTATAGTCGTGTGACATAGTGAGTCAAGAAGGGATTTTTGCCACGGCTCTGGAAACAAAGAATAATCACTGAGTGTAGTGAAGCTACCTCACTTAGTAACGGATCATATCAGAACAGGGATTCTCTGTCTCTCTTTGTCTCTCTTTCTCTCTCTCTCTGACTCTCTCTCTCTCTCTCTCTCTCTCTCTCTCTCTCTCTCTCTCTGTATCTCTTTGTCTCTCTCTCTCTCTGTATCTCTCTCTCTCTCTGTATCTCTCTCTCTCGGACTCTCTCTTTCTCTCTCTCTCTCTGACTCTGTCTCCTCTCTCTCTATCTCTCTCTGTCTGTCTCTCTCTGTCTCTCTTTGTCTCTCTCTGTCGATCTCTCTCTCTCTGTATCTCTCTCTCTCTGTATCTCTCTCTCTCTCTCTGTATCTCTCTCTCTCTGTATCTCTCTCTCTCTCTCTCTGTATCTCTCTCTCTCTGACTCTCTCTCTCTCTGACTCTCTCTCTTGCAGTGCATGCTGGGAGTTTTTTGGAGTTTGAGTGTTTGGTGTGGAGGGCTCCGTCCTAACTAACTTTCTTGATTATCGCGGTCGGTGAACAGGTAGGAGTTGAATGTATACATTCTGCTTCTAGAATGAACAAAGCTGTGGTTGTGTTCATGAAAGGGATAATTTGTTTGGTAGGCTAATTGCTCGCGGAATATTTGTAAGGGATGTATTGGTGTCAATTTCACCTCTCTCTACCCCTTCGACAAGAGTGGTAGTTGCAAATTTGCCTCCGTTTCTTACGGATGATAAAATCAGGAAAGAGCTGAGTCGTTTTGGTAAGTTTGCTAGCGATTTTCGTGTACTGTCAGCAGGCTTTCAGGCAAATGCCATTAAGCACGTTGTTTCGTTCCAGAGGAAAGTGTTTATGTTTCTGAACAGCAATGAGCAACAACTAAATGTGCATTTTAAAGTGA
>NW_027040369.1:92500-160000 GCF_034236695.1 Oncorhynchus nerka
AAAAACCCTTAAATTAATACTACAGTATATTACAGTACACAAAAACACTACAGTAAATACCACAGTATATTACAGTCCACAAAAATACTTAAATTAATACTACAGTATATTACAGTCCACAAAAACACTTAAATTAATACTACAGTATATTACAGTACACAAAAACACTACAGTAAATACCATAGAATATTACAGTCCACAAAAACACTTACATTAATACTACAGTATATTACAGTCCACAAAAACAGTGAAATTAATACTACAGTATATTACAGTCCACAAAAACACGACAGTAAATACCACAGTATATTACAGTCCTCAAAAATACTTAAATTAATACTACAGTATTCCCACCATAGTATACATTAGAGTATTAATTCACGTGGGTGTCAGCATTCTTGTCCTTTTGGTGAAATACCACTTTTTAAATGTTTAATTTCATTTAACTTTTATTTAAATAGACAAGCCAGTTAAGAACAAATTCTCATTTACAATGACGGCCTACCCCAGCCAAACTCGGACGACGCTGGGCCAAACCCGGACCACGCTGGGCCAAGCCCGGACGACGCTGGGCCAAGCCCGGACGACGCTGGGCCAAACCCGGACCACGCTGGGCCAAACCCGGACCACGCTGGGCCAAACCCGGACCACGCTGGGCCAAACCCGGACCACACTGGGCCAAACCCGGACCACGCTGGGCATATTGTGCACTGCCCTATGGGACTCCAATTCATGGCTGCTTGTGATACAGCCCGGAATCGAACCAGGGTCTGTAGTGATGCCTCTAGCACTGAGATGCAGTGCCTTAGACCTCTGCTCCACTCGGGAGCCCCGAACCAGGTTGGACATGTTGCTCGGTAAGTCATTAGATGGATCACAGTGAAAAACCTACTGTACACCAGGGACAGTACCAACAGCAAAGGTCTGCCCCTCTAGGGTCCCCTGTCAGGGAAAACAGAGAACAAACAATTAAACACATGGTTTGTTATGGACTCTAAACATGTTTCATTTTACCCCCAAGTGACATCTATAATACATTCAGGTATCACTCCTGAGTCCTGAGCTTTCAGCTCCATCTGTTGTGTCACTAGTCTCTACATCTGTTGTTATGTCACTAGTCTCTACATCTGTTGTGTCACTAGTCTCTACATCTGTTGTTATGTCACTAGTCTCTACATCTGTTGTTATGTCACTAGTCTCTACATCTGTTATGTCACTAGTCTCTACATCTGTTATGTCACTAGTCTCTACATCTGTTATGTCACTAGTCTCTACATCTGTTGTTATGTCACTAGTCTCTACATCTGTTATGTCACTAGTCTCTACATCTGTTGTTATGTCACTAGTCTCTACATCTGTTGTTATGTCACTAGTCTCTACATCTGTTATGTCACTAGTCTCTACATCTGTTGTTATGTCACTAGTCTCTACATCTGTTGTTATGTCACTAGTCTCTACATATGTTGTTATGTCACTAGTCTCCACATCTGTTGTTATGTCACTAGTCTCTACATCTGTTATGTCACTAGTCTCTACATCTGTTATGTCACTAGTCTCTACATCTGTTGTTATGTCACTAGTATCTACATCTGTTGTTATGTCACTAGTCTCCACATCTGTTATGTCACTAGTCTCTACATCTGTTATGTCACTAGTCTCTACATCTGTTGTTATGTCACTAGTCTCTACATCTGTTATGTCACTAGTCTCTACATCTGTTATGTCACTAGTCTCTACATCTGTTGTTATGTCACTAGTCTCTACATCTGTTGTTATGTCACTAGTCTCTACATCTGTTATGTCACTAGTCTCTACATCTGTTGTTATGTCACTAGTCTCTACATCTGTTGTTATGTCACTAGTCTCCACATCTGTTATGTCACTAGTCTCTACATCTGTTATGTCACTAGTCTCTACATCTGTTGTTATGTCACTAGTCTCTACATCTGTTGTTATGTCACTAGTCTCCACATCTGTTATGTCACTAGTCTCTACATCTGTGGTCAACATCCAGTCAACACCCAATAGGGAACAGGACTTGACAAGGTATACTGTAATTAATCAGTCAACAGGACAAGGTATCCTGTAATTAGTCAGTCAACAGCCAGTAGGGGACAAGGTATACTGTAATTAGTCAGTCAACAGCCAGTAGGGGACAAGGTAAACTGTAATTAGTCAGTCAACAGCCAGTAGGGGACAGGACTTGACAAGGTAGCCTGTAATTAATCAGTCAACAGGACAAGGTATCCTGTAATTAGTCAGTCAACAGCCAGTAGAGGACAAGGTATACTGTAATTAGTCAGTCAACAGCCAGTAGGGGACAGGAATTGACAAGGTAGCCTGTAATTAATCAGTCAACAGCCAGTAGGGGACAGGACTTGACAAGGTATACTGTAATTAGTCAGTCAACAGCCAGTAGTGGACAAGGTATACTGTAATTAGTCAGTCAACAGCCAGTAGGGGACAGGACTTGACAAGGTAGCCTGTAATTAATCAGTCAACAGGACAAGGTATACTGTAATTAGTCAGTCAACAGGACAAGGTATACTGTAATTAGTCAGTCAACAGCCAATAGGAGACAGGACTTGACAAGGTATACTGTAAATAGTCAGTCAACAGGACAATGTATACTGTTATTAGTCAGTCAACAGCCAGTAGGGGACAAAGGTATGCTGTAATTAGTCAGTCAACAGCCAGTAGGGGACAGGACTTGACAAGGTATACTGTAATTAGTCAGTCAACAGCCAGTAGGGGACAAGGCATACTGTAATTAGTCAGTCAACAGCCAGTAGGGGACAAGGTATACTGTAATTAGTCAGTCAACAGCCAGTAGGGGACAAGGCATACTGTAATTAGTCAATCAACAGCCAGTAGGGGACAATGTATACTGTAATTAGTCAGTCAACAGCCAGTAGGGGACAAGGCATACTGTAATTAGTCAGTCAACAGCCAGTAGGGGACAGGAATTGACAAGGTAGCCTGTAATTAATCAGTCAACAGCCAGTAGGGGACAGGACTTGACAAGGTATACTGTAATTAGTCAGTCAACAGCCAGTAGTGGACAAGGTATACTGTAATCAGTCAGTCAACAGCCAGTAGGGGACAGGACTTGACAAGGTATACTGTAATTAGTCAGTCAACAGCCAGTAGGGGACAGGACTTGACAAGGTATACTGTAATTAGTCAGTCAACAGCCAGTAGGTGACAAGGTATACTGTAATTAGTCAGTCAACAGCCAGTAGGGGACAAGGTATACTGTAATTAATCAGTCAACAGCCAGTAGGGGACAGGACTTGACAAGGTAGACTGTAATTAGTCAGTCAACAGCCAGTAGGGGACAAGGTATCCTGAAATTAGTCAGTCAACAGCCAGTAGGGGACAAGGTATACTGTAATTAGTCAGTCAACAGCCAGTAGGGGACAGGACTTGACAAGGTATACTGTAATTAGTCAGTCAACAGCCAGTAGGGGACAAGGCATACTGTAATTAGTCAGTCAACAGCCAGTAGGGGACAAGGTATACTGTAATTAGTCAGTCAACAGGCAGTAGGGGACAAGGCATACTGTAATTAGTCAGTCAACAGCCAGTAGGGGACAAGGTATACTGTAATTAGTCAGTCAACAGCCAATAGGGGACAAGGCATACTGTAATTAGTCAGTCAACACCCAGTAGGGGACATAACTTGACAAGGTATACTGTAATTAATCAGTCAACAGCCAGTAGGGGACATGACTTGACAAGGTATACTGTAATTAGTCAGTCAACAGCCAATAGGGGACAGGACTTGACAAGGTATACTGTAATTAGTCAGTCAACAGCCAGTAGGAGACAGGACTTGACAAGGTATACTGTAATTAGTCAGTCAACAGCCAGTAGGGGACAAGGTATACTGTAATTAGTCAGTCAACACCCAGTAGGGGATAAGGTATACTGTAATTAGTCAGTCAACAGCCAGTAGGGGACAAGGTATACTGTAATTAGTCAGTCAACACCCAGTAGGGGACAAGGTATACTGTAATTAGTCAGTCAACACCCAGTAGGGGACAAGGTATACTGTAATTAGTCAGTCAACAGCCAGTAGGGGACAAGGTATACTGTAATTAGTCAGTCAACACCCAGTAGGGGACAAGGTATACTGTAATTAGTCAATCAACACCCAGTAGGGGACAAGGTATCCTGTAATTAGTCAGTCAACAGCCAGTAGGGGACAGGACTTGACAAGGTATACTGTAATTAGTCAGTCAACAGCCAGTCGGGGACAAGGTATACTGTAATTAGTCAGTCAACAGCCAGTAGGGGACAAGGTATACTCTAATTAATCAGTCAACAGCCCGTAGGGGACAGGACTTGACAAGGTATACTGTAATTAGTCAGTCAACAGCCAGTAGGGGACAAGGTATACTGTAATTAGTCAGTCAACAGCCAGTAGGGGACAAGGTATTCTGTAATTAGTCAGTCAACAGCCAGTAGGGGACAAGGTATACTGTAATTAGTCAGTCAACACCCAGTAGGGGACAAGGTATACTGTAATTAGTCAATCAACACCCAGTAGGGGACAAGGTATCCTGTAATTAGTCAGTCAACAGCCAGTAGGGGACAGGACTTGACAAGGTATACTGTAATTAGTCAGTCAACAGCCAGTCGGGGACAAGGTATACTGCAATTAGTCAGTCAACAGCCAGTAGGGGACAAGGTATACTGTAATTAATCAGTCAACAGCCCGTAGGGGACAGGACTTGACAAGGTATACTGTAATTAGTCAGTCAACAGCCAGTAGGGGACAAGGTATACTGTAATTAGTCAGTCAACAGCCAGTAGGGGACAAGGTATACTGTAATTAGTCAGTCAACAGCCAGTAGGGGAGAGGACTTGACAAGGTATACTGTAATTAGTCAGTCAACAGCCAGTAGGGGACAGGACTTGACAAGGTATACTGTAATTAGTCAGTCAACAGCCAGTAGGGGACAGGACTTGACAAGGTATACTGTAATTAGTCAGTCAACAGCCAGTAGGTGACAAGGTATACTGTAATTAGTCAGTCAACAGCCAGTAGGGGACAAGGTATACTGTAATTAATCAGTCAACAGCCAGTAGGGGACAGGACTTGACAAGGTAGACTGTAATTAGTCAGTCAACAGCCAGTAGGACACAAGGTATCCTGAAATTAGTCAGTCAACAGCCAGTAGGGGACAAGGTATACTGTAATTAGTCAGTCAACAGCCAGTAGGGGACAGGACTTGACAAGGTATACTGTAATTAGTCAGTCAACAGCCAGTAGGGGACAAGGCATACTGTAATTAGTCAGTCAACAGCCAGTAGGGGACAAGGTATACTGTAATTAGTCAGTCAACAGGCAGTAGGGGACAAGGCATACTGTAATTAGTCAGTCAACAGCCAGTAGGGGACAAGGTATACTGTAATTAGTCAGTCAACAGCCAATAGGGGACAAGGCATACTGTAATTAGTCAGTCAACACCCAGTAGGGGACATAACTTGACAAGGTATACTGTAATTAATCAGTCAACAGCCAGTAGGGGACATGACTTGACAAGGTATACTGTAATTAGTCAGTCAACAGCCAATAGGGGACAGGACTTGACAAGGTATACTGTAATTAGTCAGTCAACAGCCAGTAGGAGACAGGACTTGACAAGGTATACTGTAATTAGTCAGTCAACAGCCAGTAGGGGACAAGGTATACTGTAATTAGTCAGTCAACACCCAGTAGGGGATAAGGTATACTGTAATTAGTCAGTCAACAGCCAGTAGGGGACAAGGTATACTGTAATTAGTCAGTCAACACCCAGTAGGGGACAAGGTATACTGTAATTAGTCAGTCAACACCCAGTAGGGGACAAGGTATACTGTAATTAGTCAGTCAACAGCCAGTAGGGGACAAGGTATACTGTAATTAGTCAGTCAACACCCAGTAGGGGACAAGGTATACTGTAATTAGTCAATCAACACCCAGTAGGGGACAAGGTATCCTGTAATTAGTCAGTCAACAGCCAGTAGGGGACAGGACTTGACAAGGTATACTGTAATTAGTCAGTCAACAGCCAGTCGGGGACAAGGTATACTGTAATTAGTCAGTCAACAGCCAGTAGGGGACAAGGTATACTCTAATTAATCAGTCAACAGCCCGTAGGGGACAGGATTTGACAAGGTATACTGTAATTTGTCAGTCAACAGCCAGTAGGGGACAAGGTATACTGTAATTAGTCAGTCAACAGCCAGTAGGGGACAAGGTATTCTGTAATTAGTCAGTCAACAGCCAGTAGGGGACAAGGTATACTGTAATTAGTCAGTCAACACCCAGTAGGGGACAAGGTATACTGTAATTAGTCAATCAACACCCAGTAGGGGACAAGGTATCCTGTAATTAGTCAGTCAACAGCCAGTAGGGGACAGGACTTGACAAGGTATACTGTAATTAGTCAGTCAACAGCCAGTCGGGGACAAGGTATACTGCAATTAGTCAGTCAACAGCCAGTAGGGGACAAGGTATACTGTAATTAATCAGTCAACAGCCCGTAGGGG
This sequence comes from Oncorhynchus nerka, assembly GCF_034236695.1. Lineage (NCBI taxonomy): Eukaryota > Metazoa > Chordata > Actinopteri > Salmoniformes > Salmonidae > Oncorhynchus > Oncorhynchus nerka. The sequence continues at coordinate 99,041 of NW_027040369.1, forward strand.
ACAGGACTTGACAAGGTATACTGTAATTAGTCAGTCAACAGCCAGTAGGGGACAAGGTATACTGTAATTAGTCAGTCAACAGCCAGTAGGGGACAAGGTATACTGTAATTAGTCAGTCAACAGCCAGTAGGGGAGAGGACTTGACAAGGTATACTGTAATTAGTCAGTCAACAGCCAGTAGGGGACAGGACTTGACAAGGTATACTGTAATTAGTCAGTCAACAGCCAGTAGAGGACAAGGTATACTATAATTAGTCGGTCAACAGCCAGTAGAGGACAAGGTATACTGTAATTAGTCAGTCAACAGCCAGTAGGAGACAGGACTTGACAAGGTATACTGTAATTAGTCAGTCAACAGCCAGTAGGGGACAAGGTATACTGTAATTAGTCAGTCAACACCCAGTAGGGGACAAGGTATACTGTAATTAGTCAGTCAACAGCCAGTAGGGGACAAGGTATACTGTAATTAGTCAGTCAACACCCAGTAGGGGACAAGGTATACTGTAATTAGTCAGTCAACACCCAGTAGGGGACAAGGTATCCTGTAATTAGTCAGTCAACAGCCAGTAGGAGACAGGACTTGACAAGGTATACTGTAATTAGTCAGTCAACAGCCAATAGGAGACAGGACTTGACAAGGTACACAGTGATCTGTTTCCCATGTGGCCGAGGGTCGCAGCCAATGACACTTCTACCACGATGCAGCCCAGACCCTCCTTCTTCACCCAACCCAACCAGCAGTAAGGTCAAAGGTCATAATCTGCTCTACCCTACCAACAGTAAAGTCAAAGGTTATAATCTGCTCCACTTTACCAACAGTAAGGTCAAAGGTGATAATCTGCTCCACCCTACCAACAGTAAGGTCAAAGGTCATAGTCTGCTCCACCCTGCCAGCAGTAAGGTCAAAGGTGATAATCTGCTCCACCCTACCAACAGTAAAGTCAAAGGTCATAATCTGTTCCACCCTACCAACAGTAAGGTCAAAGGTGATAATCTGCTCCACCGTACCAACATTAAGGTCAAAGGTGATTATCTGCTCCACCCTACCAACAGTAAGGTCAAAGGTGATAATCTGCTCCACCCTACCAACAGTAAGGTCAAAGGTGATAATCTGCTCCACCCTACCAACAGTAAGGTCAAAGGTGATAATCTGCTCCACTTTACCAACATTAAGGTCAAAGGTGATAATCTGCTCCACCCTACCAACAGTAAGGTCAAAGGTGATAATCTGCTCCACCCTACCAACAGTAAAGTCAAAGGTCATAATCTGCTCCACTTTACCGACAGTAAAGTCAAAGGTCATAATCTGCTCCACTTTACCAACAGTAAGGTCAAAAGTGATAATCTGCTCCACTTTACCAACAGTAAGGTCAAAGGTGATAATCTGCTCCACTTTACCAACAGTAAGGTCAAAGGTGATAATCTGCTCCACTTTACCAACAGTAAGGTCAAAGGTGATAATCTGCTCCACTTTACCAACAGTAAAGTCAAAGGTCATAATCTGCTCCACCCTACAAACAGTAAAGTCAAAGGTCATAATCTGCTCAACCCTACCAACCGTAAAGTAATTGTATTATTTCTGACCACTGTTCCAGATTCCTTTTTGGGATCCACCAGCATTCCTACACTTCTATCAATACCCTTCCACTTCTCCAGCACCCTTCAACTTCTCCCTCCACCACTCCAGCACCCTTCAACTTCTCCCTCCACCACTCCAGCACCCTTCAACTTCTCCCTCCACCACTCCAGCACCCTTCAACTTCTCCCTCCACCCTCCACCACTCCAGCACCCTTCAACTTCTCCCTCCACCCTCCACCACTCCAGCACCCTTCAACTTCTCCCTCCACCCTCCACCACTCCAGCACCCTTCAACTTCTCCCTCCACCCTCCACCACTCTTCAACTTCTCCCTCCACCCTCCACCACTCCAGCACCATTCAACTTCTCCCTCCACCCTCCACCACTCTTCAACTTCTCCCTCCACCCTCCACCACTCCAGCACCCTTCAACTTCTCCCTCCACCACTCCAGCACCCTTCAACTTCTCCCTCCACCACTCCAGCACCCTTCAACTTCTCCCTCCACCCTCCACCACTCCAGCACCCTTCAACTTCTCCCTCCACCACTCCAGCACCCTTCAACTTCTCCCTCCACCACTCCAGCACCCTTCAACTTCTCCCTCCACCCTCCACCACTCCAGCACCCTTCAACTTCTCCCTCCACCCTCCACCACTCCAGCACCATTCAACTTCTCCCTCCACCCTCCACCACTCTTCAACTTCTCCCTCCACCACTCCAGCACCATTCAACTTCTCCCTCCACCCTCCACCACTCTTCAACTTCTCCCTCCACCCTCCACCACTCCAGCACCCTTCAACTTCTCCCTCCACCACTCCAGCACCCTTCAACTTCTCCCTCCACCCTCCACCACCCTTCAACTTCTCCCTCCACCCTCCACCACTCCAGCACCCTTCAACTTCTCCTCCACCCTCCACCACTCTTCAACTTCTCCCTCCACCACTCTTCATCTTCTCCCTCCACCCTCCACCACTCTTCAACTTCTCCCTCCACCCTCCACCACTCCAGCACCCTTCAACTTCTCCCTCCACCCTCCACCACTCCAGCACCATTCAACTTCTCCCTCCACCCTCCACCACTCTTCAACTTCTCCTCCACCCTCCACCACTCCAGCACCCTTCAACTTCTCCCTCCACCACTCCAGCACCCTTCAACTTCTCCCTCCACCACTCCAGCACCCTTCAACTTCTCCCTCCACCCTCCACCACTCCAGCACCCTTCAACTTCTCCCTCCACCACTCCAGCACCCTTCAACTTCTCCCTCCACCACTCCAGCACCCTTCAACTTCTCCCTCCACCCTCCACCACTCCAGCACCCTTCAACTTCTCCCTCCACCCTCCACCACTCCAGCACCATTCAACTTCTCCCTCCACCCTCCACCACTCTTCAACTTCTCCCTCCACCACTCCAGCACCATTCAACTTCTCCCTCCACCACTCCAGCACCATTCAACTTCTCCCTCCACCACTCCAGCACCCTTCAACTTCTCCCTCCACCCTCCACCACTCCAGCACCCTTCAACTTCTCCCTCCACCCTCCACCACTCCAGCACCATTCAACTTCTCCCTCCACCCTCCACCACTCTTCAACTTCTCCCTCCACCACTCCAGCACCATTCAACTTCTCCCTCCACCACTCCAGCACCCTTCAACTTCTCCCTCCACCCTCCACCACCCTTCAACTTCTCCCTCCACCCTCCACCACTCCAGCACCCTTCAACTTCTCCCTCCACCACTCCAGCACCCTTCAACTTCTCCCTCCACCCTCCACCACCCTTCAACTTCTCCCTCCACCCTCCACCACTCCAGCACCCTTCAACTTCTCCCTCCACCCTCCACCACTCTTCAACTTCTCCCTCCACCACTCTTCATCTTCTCCCTCCACCTCCACCACTCTTCAACTTCTCCCTCCACCCTCCACCACTCCAGCACCATTCAACTTCTCCCCCCACCCTCCACCCTCCACCACGCCAGCACCCTTCAACTTCTCCCTCCACCCTCCACCACCCTTCAACTTCTCCCTCCACCAGTCTTCAACTTCTCCCTCCACCCTCCACCACTCTTCAACTTCTCCCTCCACCCTCCACCACTCTTCAACTTCTCCCTCCACCCTCCACCACTCCAGCACCATTCAACTTCTCCCTCCACCCTCCAGCACCCTTCAACTTCTCCCCCACCCTCCACCCTCCACCACGCCAGCACCCTTCAACTTCTCCCTCCACCCTCCACCACCCTTCAACTTCTCCCTCCACCAGTCTTCAACTTCTCCCTCCACCCTCCACCACTCTTCAACTTCTCCCTCCACCCTCCACCACTCTTCAACTTCTCCCTCCACCCTCCACCACTCCAGCACCATTCAACTTCTCCCTCCACCCTCCAGCACCCTTCAACTTCTCCCCCACCCTCCACCCTCCACCACTCCAGCACCATTCAACTTCTCCCTCCACCCTCCAGCACCCTTCAACTTCTCCCTCCACCCTCCAGCACCCTTCAACTTCTCCCTCCACCCTCCATTCACCTCCCTTCTTCCACCTGTCCAGAGAGACTTGATTAGCCAAACAGGTGTCTGTAACCATGACTCAAGGAACAGTCAGAGAGTTAGTTCACCTATCCACACTATAGCTGAGAGTTTTATGTCAAACTTTAATATATGCAAATCCCAGTGTGCATCCTAAATGACACCCTATTCCCTATAGAGTGCACTGCTTTTGACCAGAAATCTATTGGCCCTGGCCAAAAGTAGTGCACTAAATAGGGTGCCATTTAAGACGAACCCCTAGTGTTTCCTTTCCTCCTTCCTTCCTTCCTTCCTTCCTTCAAATCCCCTGTGCCCTTTATCTGCCAATCCCTGGTCTTTCATTGGCTGACTTGAAGTATGATATCTCTAATGTTCAAGACAAATGAATCCCCCGGGGGAAAGCCAATGACAGTGAGCCGCCAGTAGGTCACTCCTTTTTTTTTTAAATTTTATCAGCCTGCATCCCAAATTACACCCTATTCCCTTTCCAGCCCAGGGCTCGTGTACAAAAGTAGGGGCACTAATTTTAGGAATAGGCTTCCATTTTGGATGCCTCCTGTGTCTTGTCATTTCACGTTTGCAGCAGCAGCAGCAGTGTGCAGTGTGCAGTGTGCAGTGTGCAGTGTGCAGTGTGCAGTGTGCAGGGCTGCATATCTAAGCAGGATATTTGTATAACCTGAATGGGGAAGGGAAAAGGGAGAGTGTGCTTTGCTTACACAGCAACGGCTTTCAATTCAAATGGCCTGAATTGGATTCAAATGGACTAATTGGTTCGGAGATGTTTCACTTCGGATGCAATAAAAGAGTGGGACGGTGGGGGATGAAATTGAATGTTACACGTTATGATCATTTTTTAATAAAGTTATTGCAGTCCTGCAGGTTTTCCTGTAGGACTGTAGGTCAACCAAGGGCTTTGTCTTTAGCTCCACAGTGTATTAAGGGACAACGCTGCAACATGATTCAATGTACAGGTCCATTGACCCCTTGAATATTCCGAGAGCTTCGTGTTATTTAATCTGTGTTCCATCCTTTCCCCCGATGTTCTGTGTCGAATGTAATTTATGGTGTCTGTGATATGAATTTAAATGAAAGTGATGACGCGGTGTGCTAGTTCTGTAAACTCAGGATGATGTTGAAACTACTATTGTCTTGGACCCAGATAGTTCTGAAGCAACAGTACGATGAGTTACATACGCAATGCATTGATGTGTGACTGTACAAATGGAATATTCCACCATGAATGAAATGGCAAAACAAAGCAATTTTGTCACATTTGTGTGAAGCAGGCAGGTGGTTGTACCACGTGGCTGGGTAACGTCCTACTGAGAAACATCCCATTCATTTACATTATTTTACTCAACAGCTAGAGATGAAGAAATAGACATTAAAATCGTTCCAATGCAACCAGGGGTGTTTGTGGTTCTATTCTGTTTAATACTATTCTATTATATTATATTCCATTATATTCTATTCCATTCTATTATATTCCATTCTATTATATTCCATTCCATTCTATTCCATTCTATTCTATTCCATTGAATTATATTCCATTCTATTCTATTCCATTGTATTCTATTCTATTCCATTCCATTCTATTCCATTCCATTCTATTCTATTCCATTGAATTATATTATATTATATTCTATTCCATTCTATTATATTCCATTCTATTCCATTCCATTCTATTCTATTCCATTGAATTATATTCCATTATTTTATATTCCATTCCATTCGATTCCATTCTATTCCATTGAATTATATTCCATTATATTCTATTCCATTCCATTCCATTCTATTCCATTCCATTCCATTCTATTCCATTCCATTCTATTCCATTCCATTCTATTGCATTCTATTCCATTCTATTCCATTCCATTCCATTATATTATATTCCATTATGTTATATTCCAGTCCAACCTATTCTATTCTATTCTATTCTACATTGGAACTGGAAACAATGACAGACTATATTATCCATTATAAACTGGGTGGTTCCAACCCTGAATGCTGATTGGCTGACAGCCATGATATATGAACATGTATTTTTTACTGCTCTAATTACGTTGAGAACCAGTTTATTACAGCAATAAAGCACCTCGGGGGTTTGTGGTATATTGGCCAATATACCACGGCTAATGGCTGTGTCCAAGGACTCTGTGATTCGTCGTGGCCATATTCCACACCCCCCTCGTGCCTTATCGATTAATCATAGCGTCCTGTGAAAACACACATTTGTATAATGAAATCAATAATCAATATATCTGTCTAGGAGCTCCAATAAATTATACTGTATTAGGTTCATCTCAAGTGCGATTTTTACAACTTTGTATTACTTATTGTGTATTTTTGATACAAGTGTATTGCTGTTGAGGGAAGCTTGCTAGTAAGTGGTTCACTGTACCGATGACACAATGCAACTTGTGCACGTGACCAATACAATGGTATTTTATTTTATTTGTTTGATTGTGTGTGTGTTTGTGTGTGTGTTTGTGTGTGTGTTTGTGTGTGTGTGTGTTTTTGTTGGGTTTGATTGACATATAATGGCCTGCCGATGGTGTTTTTCCCTGGCCTCAAGGTGGGTAATGGACAGGTGTGTGTGTGTGTGTGTGTGTGTGTGTGTGTGTGTGTGTGTGTGTGTGTGTGTGTGTGTGTGTGTGTGTGTGTGAGAGCAGGTAATGGACATGAGTCTCCCAGGTCCTCGACATGGGGGAATAATAACCTGGGGCTGCCTGAGGTAACAACAGTTACAGGGTTATTAGTGATGATGGGCGGGAGAGAGGAGGGGAGGGAGAGAGGAGGGGAGGGAGAGGGGGAGGGAGGGAGAGAGGGAGGAGGGGAGGGAGGGAGGGAGTGAGGGAGGAGGGGAGGGAGAGAGAGGAGGGGAGGGAAAGAGGGAGGAGGGGAGGGAGAGAGGAGGGGAGGGAGAGAGGGAGAAGGGGAGGTAGAGAGGAGGGGAGGGAGGAGGGGAGGGAGAGAGGGAGCAGGGGAGGTAGAGAGGAGGGAAGGGAGGAGGGAGGGAGAGAGAGAGAGGTGGAGGGGAGAGAGGGAGGCAGGGAGGGAGGGAGGGTGGAGGGAGAGAGAGAGAAACAGCTCAGATTATGTTTTCTGGACTCCTGCTTTCCCAGAAGGTCCACAGACTGTAGCCCCAATCCAATTAGTCAAAGCCCACAGGCAAAGCATTCTGGGAACTGGTGGCCACCCGGGTCTATTTGGCATTTTATGTTGTCTACAGTCACCTATGGGCTATATGTATAAGACTCTGTTGGCAGGCTGTATTGTGTGTGTGTGTGTGTGTGTGTGTGTGTGTGTGTGTGTGCGTGGTGCGGTCTATCGAGCCCCCTGCTGTCATTCTAATCTGATGACATCATCAGGGATGGACGATTATTAATTTCCTTAAATAAATCCATACATGTACAGTACTGTATAACGTTTACTAAGATCCAAGTGCCCAAAAAAATTTGTGTAACTAATTTCTAATTGATCTTGCCAATTATCTCTCCAATACATTTTTAATTGATGTGCGTTTCTTTGGAACAGTTAAGTCCATTTATGTTCCAGGAAAAAAATGCAAACACTTTTTTAATTGTGTAACTCATTAGCTGGAATTACCTTGATTACATGCCAAGATTACAGTACTGTGAAACCAGGTTTGTGTCCCAAATGGCATACTTTTCCTTTAACAGTGCAGTACTCTTGACTGGGGCCCATAGGGGATAGAATTAACCCTTTCATGCGTGAGTTCCAAATATCTCTAACGGTCGCCCCAGCGTGAGTTTTTTTATGCACGTGATGTTAGAATGTTCTCTCCATTCCAGAATGTGATTGATACGTAACAGTACATTTTATCCGCGCTGCCCTCAAACTAAAGCACGCAGCCTGTTTATATTTATAAGTTGTTTTAACTTCAATTTAAAATGATTTTCAAACAAGTTTTTATTTTCTAAAAACAGTTTGAATTTAGGTGTGTTCCGCCTCCTCATTCATTCACATAAAAATAGTCATTTTTACTTTTGCGGATAATTACATTTTTGGGACATTTCTGACAGGGACAAAATTCCCCAAGCACTTCCCAATTGTTTGTGCAGTTCACGTCTGCAGACATTTGCTCATCTCCCGTCAGAACAGGATCTGCACACGTGTTCACATTTTCTATTCCACATTTCTATTGTAGCGTACTGTATGTATAGAGCATAATATATTTGTGTATATTCTTTATCACCGCGGAAACGTGAGGTAACGTTACTCATTTTATAACCTTTATGATGTTATAGTCAATCGTGCTTATGTAGCCACATTCTTCTATTAGCTCTGTAAAACAATGCTAAATGCGTCAGAGAAGTATTATCTTGTGTTGCATTTTGAAGCTACCATGGCCTTATGACTCTCAAGTGGTGCAGCGGTCAAAGGCACAGCACATCAGTACTAGAGGTGTCACTACAGACTCCCTGGTTCAAATCCAGGCTGCGTTTCCATCAAAGTAAGTGCCTTATTACGTTATAATAGTTATAATAATAGTTTCCGTATGCCGTTTCTGCTGTAGCTGTAGATCATAATATATTCCTTATAACTGCGGACACGTGAGGTAACGTTACACATTTTATAACCTTTATGGTGTTATTGTCAATCATGCTTACCTAGCTACATTATTCTATTAGCTCTGTAAAACAATGCTAGTTGCGTCAGAAAACTATTAGCTTGTGTTGTATTTTGAAGCTACCCTGGCCTTATGACTCCCAAGTGGCGCAGCGGTCTATGGCACTACAGACACCCTGGTTCAAATCCAGGCTGTATCACACCTGGCTGTGATTGGGAGTCCCATAGTGCAGCGCACAATTGGCCCAGCGTTGTCCGAGTTTGGCCGGTGTAGGCCATCATTGTAAATAATAATTTGTTCTTACATTACTTGCCTAGTTAAATAAATAAAAAAATATGACCATGGTTTGTTTATTTGGTCTATTCAGCATAGCTCTGTTCTGCCCTGCCTTTGCCCCCTTGTGGAGCTCAAAAGTTAGTTTCTTACTGTTTTAACTCAAATCTGTGATTTTGTCAATGCAATAAACTATTTTTTTTATAGCAGTGTTTATTATGTTACTTCTTTGTAGTATTGTTTTATTGCTATATCCTTATATTGTATTCTAATGAATAATTCCTCTTTATTCTGTACTTTCAGAAACATTATTTGCCAATATCATAACTGAAGCTGGACATCTTTGGAGCATAAGAATGAGGACAGCTTTTGTATGCTAACGTACACTCCTTAACAGTTGTACTGGATGAAAACACAACAAGAAAACGCATGCCAATATGTAATATTCATCTATTTTATTGCAGTACTGGTAGTTATTTCAACAACTTGTTTTACTAGAGGACAAAAAACTGAATATGCGTAACCCATATTTAATATCCATGCAGTGACTGAACAACAACTGCATTTCCACCCCCATCTCTAAGGCATAGTATCATGGCTGGTCACCTGTCAAGTCACATGTCAGGTCAGTCAGTCACCTATTGCTGCAGATGTGCTCAATAATGCTTGAGTATGTGATACTCCTCAAAGCATGGTGAAATACATAGAGGTGTATCACAAGCTAGACACATGTATTTTGTCATCTTCCTCTGCTTACTTCTCCTGGCGCCAGACAGGCAGACTTTGCAATGCCTCCGTGTGCGACTACCTTGAGAAGCAGTTTGAGGGACTTTGCAGGGAAAATGTCGTGCAGTGAGGCGTAGGGGATTGTCTACAGCAGGACGACCCCCAGTGGATGGGCGCCGAGGGGTGTGGTGCTCCTCCAGCAGCTCTCTCATGAGGTTCTCTCTGTATTTTTGGTAGGTAATTACTTTACCTATGAGGGAGTGGGGAGGATGAGGAAAGTTAGAGGATGATGAGGCAGTGGGGAGGTGGGTGAGATATTGTCACTATAATTGCATAATGGATTTGTATGTGAACTGTACATCCAATTACAAAAATACCTTGTTCAGTAATCATCTCACCTGTTAGTTGGCGGTGAACTATGCTGCCGTTGAGGACAGCAGTGTCGATCAGATGGAAAAATATCTTCTTATACCACTTGTTCGTTTTCCGTGTGCATTCCACAAAGCTGTTTATCATGTCTGCCTTATCCACGGCCCCCATTTTGAGGTTATAATCAAGCACACAATCTGGTTTGATCTTTCTCTCTCCGGTCAGGTGGTCCACCTTCCTGTGGCCGACATGGTTGCTGTATGGACAGTGGAGAGGACATGGACGCCCCGCTTGTCATGCCACTTTACTGCCAGCTGTTGACCGTTCTCTTGGAACTCCACCTCCCCTCTCTGCATCTTCCTGCATCCGAATGCCGGCATCCCCTTCCTGTTCGACCTGACTGTGCCACATGCCCCTGTGCTGTTGGAGAGCAGATGCTGGAAGAGTGTGGGACTGCTGTACCAATTGTCCACGTACAAAGTGTGTCCCTTGCCGAGATGAGGAGCCAGCATGGTCATCACCACGGACCCTGACACCCCAAGCCCATCATAATGTTTGATGTCAGTGGTGGACCCTGTGTAAACTATAATATCCTGGACAAATCCTGTCTTCACGTCGCACATGACAAAGAACTTGACTCCAAACCTGTGCCTTTTGGAGGGAATATATTGACGGAACGCCAGCCTACCTTTCCATAACATCAGGGACTCATCAATGCATAGGTCCTTGTATGGCACAAAGACCCGACCAAATGCTGATGTCAGGCTGATAAGAACATTTCTTATTTTGTATAACGGGTCACTTAGGATGGCAGTAGCATTGTTGACAAAATGCAGGCATCGCAGAAGAACTAGGAAGCGATCTTGGGAAAAGAGGGAGGCAAAGAAGGGAGTTGCAAACATAGGATCTGTGCTCCAGTATTCTCTTAGGGAGTTCTTCTTTACTATTCCCATGAGAAGGACTGTCACCAGGAAGGTATACATTTCACTAATTGTGGTTGTCACCCATTTAGCGAGTTTCCCCTCACTCCTGGCTCTCTCTTCTCCTGTAGCTCTAAGGCATAGCGATTGGTCTCCTCAACTATCTCTCCCACCAGCTCCTCTGTGAGAAACAACTTGAAGCACTCTGCCTCAGTTGGAAATGGCAAGGGCGTTGCACTCCAGACTGGGACTCGTCAAAGCAGACAGCAGGGCCAGGTGGGGTGAAATGACTGGTGGCCTTCCAGCTACCACAGAACTCCTGTACTTCATCCACTGTCGGCCTGCCTCCATCACCACCAGCATCTTCAAAGGGACCTGGTACTTCCTCAGTTGACAAGGGAAATTTAGATTCAGGGTTCTCAATGGCTACAAGGTTGAGGGGCAGCTCCTCACTGTCACTGTCAGAATCTGATTCCTGACTTTCATACTCAGACTCATTGTCAGAATTTAAAAATCTCCAGAATTTCCACATTTGTGAGTTGTCTCCTTTTGAAAGACATTGTTAAATGCTACAGTTTAGCTCACTAGCTACATACATAAACAACAACACTGAATGGCGCAGAGTGGGAGGTTACGTGGTTGACTGCCGGCACGCGCCACTTGTATCAATAAATCACTATCAGAAAATGTTTTGTGTGGTAATTATTTGTGTATTTACGATTTTATTCACGTGTTTTCAATTCTAGGTGACAACTCATGCATTCCGATTCTTGCACAGATTGTAATGGGCACATATTGTGTGTAAAATACTTTTTTGAAGGTTGTACTGATTATGATGAGCTAAGCTAATTCCAGCTGTGTAGCCATGTTTGTTGACATACAATGCATTCTGGGATTCACGTCTGTTTGACCAAAGATGTTACAACAAAATGAGGTGAGTAAGAGTTCACAAATTTTTTGAGGACTTCCGGAAGTTAATGGTGGGATGTGAACGACGGTAGATGACACACCCCTTCAACATGCATACTACAAACAGACCAAACTCATCTCGTCTTCTCTTATTATCTTCGGTTTCTGTGAGGAAAAAATGCATGGCTGCACGCTGAAACTAATCGTCGGATTACTTTCGATTTCTATGAAGTGTTTTACCTAGTTATTTCGATCAATGGTGAGCTCACCCGTGATGTGATTAATTATATATAGTAATTGCTATTAGCTCATTCATATTGTAGTTTACGTCAGCCGAGAGTTAGAAAATATGACTGCTTGTGTTGGGTCAATCTTTCCTCAGCGCTAGGACAAATGTAGCCTACATTTTTCCGGTTAGGATGATTGTGTTATGCTATATCTTCTTCTGTGAATATCTGAACAATGCATCCAAAAATAAACTGCTGACATTCTGGACATAACTTTGTAAGGACTGTGTTTGTGTAAATAGTTTCTGAAAAAAGTGTGGCCAGCTCAAACGCTGATTGTTGCGTCATTCGAAACTGCCGTTCTAAACGAGCATTCTAAATGAGTGTTCTAATCACACGGGGTGTGATCGTACGCTTCAGGGACCACTGTAGAACGATCACACCCGTGTGATGGTACGTGTGAAAGGGTTAAGGAGATTCCAGCTATGGGCCCTGGTCTAATGTAGTACACTATATTGAGGATGGGGTGTCATTGGAGACTCCAGGTTTGACCTTCTCCCATCCAGAGGACAAGACAGAGAGGTTGAGACACACTCCAGGTTTGACCTTCCCCCATCCAGAGGACAAGACAGAGAGGTTGAGACACACTCCAGGTTTGACCTTCTCCCATCCAGAGGACAAGACAGAGAGGTTGAGACACACTCCAGGTTTGACCTTCTCCCATCCAGAGGACAAGACAGAGAGGTTGAGACACACTCCAGGTTTGACCTTCTCCCATCCAGAGGACAAGACAGAGAGGTTGAGACACACTCCAGGTTTGACCTTCTCCCATCCAGAGGACAAGACAGAGATGTTGAGACACACTCCAGGTTTGACCTTCTCCCATCCAGAGGACAAGACAGAGATGTTGAGACACACTCCAGGTTTGACCTTCCCCATCCAGAGGACAAGACAGAGATGTTGAGACACACTCCAGGTTTGACCTTCACCCATCCAGAGGACAAGACAGAGAGGTTGAGACACACTCCAGGTTTGACCTTCTCCCATCCAGAGGACAAGACAGAGAGGTTGAGACACACTCCAGGTTTGACCTTCTCCCATCCAGAGGACAAGACAGAGAGGTTGAGACACACTCCAGGTTTGACCTTCTCCCATCCAGAGGACAAGACAGAGAGGTTGAGACACACTCCAGGTTTGACCTTCTCCCATCCAGAGGACAAGACAGAGAGGTTGAGACACACTCCAGGTTTGACCTTCCCCCATCCAGAGGACAAGACAGATGTTGAGACACACTCCAGGGTTGACCTTCCCCCATCCAGAGGACAAGACAGATGTTGAGACACACTCCAGGTTTGACCTTCTCCCATCCAGAGGACAAGACAGAGAGGTTGAGACACACTCCAGGTTTGACCTTCTCCCATCCAGAGGACAAGACAGAGATGTTGTTTGGATCTGTGGATGATTGTGTTCCAGGTCATATTGCCAGGTAGGTTGTAGTAAATATGTGTTTCAGGTAGGTAGTGGTAGCTATGTGTTCCAGGTAGGTAGTGGTAGCTATGTGTTCCAGGTCATAGTTCCAGGTAGGTAGTGGTAGCTATGTGTTCCAGGTAGGTAGTGGAAGCTATGTGTTCCAGGTAGGTAGTGGTAGCTATGTGTTCCAGGTAGGTAGTGGTAGCTATGTGTTCCAGGTCTTAGTACCAGGTAGGTAGTGGTAGCTATGTGTTCCAGGTCTTAGTACCAGGTAGGTAGCAGCAGCTTCCTCTCGCCACGGACCCCCGACAAGGAGTGCCAGGATCAAAGGGAAGAGTAACACACAGCTGAACGAGGGGATTTGGGGTGGGCTTAGAGCCTCTTTAGGAATATTATGCAGGTAAGGCTGGGAATTAGCTAGCAGGGAATTAGATAGGAAGACAGTTATAATACAAAGCCCAGGAAGAGCTGGCTAGAGCATGCCCCGATCCGATATGCTGTGAATGTATGAGGGGAAGGGGAGAGTTTTATTTGAGGGGGAAGAGGGGTATAGGTGGGCTGGGGAAGGGAAGAGTTTGATTGGAGGGGAAGAGGGGTATAGATGGGCTGGGGGAGGGGAAGGGAAGAGTTTGATTGGAGGGGAGGAGGGGTTAAGGTGGGCTGTATGAGGAGGTGGGCTGTATGAGGAGGTGGGCTGTATGGAGAGGTGGGCTGTCTGAGGAGGTGGGCTGTCTGAGGAGGTGGGCTGTATGAGGAGGTGGGCTGTATGAGGAGGTGGGCTGTATGAGGAGGTGGGCTGTATGAGGAGGAGGGCTGTATGAGGAGATGCACAGTATGAGGAGGTGGGCTGTATGAGGACGTGGGCTGTATGAGGAGGTGGGCTGTATGAGGAGGTGGGCTGTATGAGGAGGTGGGCTGTATGAGGAGGTGGGCTGTATGGGGAGGTGGGCTGTATGGGGAGGTGGGCTGTATGAGGAGGTGGGCTGTATGAGGAGGTGGGCTGTATGGGGAGGTGGGCTGTATGAGGAGGTGGGCTGTATGGGGAGGTGGGCTGTATGAGGAGGTGGGCTCTATGGGGAGGTGGGCTGTATGGGGAGGTGGGCTGTATGAGGAGGTGGGCTGTATGAGGAGGTGGGCTGTATGGGGAGATGGGCTGTATGAGGAGGTGGGCTGTATGAGGAGGTGGGCTGTATGAGGAGGTGGGGAGGTGGGCTGTATGGGGAGGTGGGCTGTATGAGGAGGTAGGCTGTATGAGGAGGTGGGCTGTATGAGGAGGTGGGCTGTATGAGGAGGTGGGCTCTATGAGGAGGTGGGCTGTATGGGGAGGTGGGCTGTATGAGGAGATGGGCTCTATGGGGAGGAGGGGAGGTGGGCTGTATGAGGAGGTGGGCTGTATGAGGAGGTGGGCTGTATGAGGAGGTGGGCTGTATGAGGAGGTGGGCTGTATGGGGAGGAGGGCTGTATGAGGAGGTGGGCTGTATGAGGAGGTGGACTGTATGAGGAGGATGGGAGGTGGGCTGTATGGGGAGGTGGGCTGTATGAGGAGGTGGGCTGTATGAGGAGGTGGGCTGTATGAGGAGGTGGGCTGTATGAGGAGGTGGGCTCTATGAGGAGGTGGGCTGTATGGGGAGGTGGGCTGTATGAGGAGGTGGGCTCTATGGGGAGGAGGGGAGATGGGCTGTATGAGGAGGTGGGCTGTATGAGGAGGTGGGCTGTATGAGGAGGTGGGCTGTATGAGGAGGTGGGCTGTATGAGGAGGTGGGCTGTATGAGGAGGTGGGCTGTATGGGGAGGAGGGCTGTATGAGGAGGTGGGCTGTATGAGGAGGTGGACTGTATGAGGAGGAGGGGAGGTGGGCTCTATGGGGAGGAGGGGCGGTGGGCTGTATGAGGAGGTGGGCTGTATGGAGAGGTGGGCTGTATGGAGAGGTGGGCTGTATGAGGTGGTGGGCTGTATGAGGAGGTGGGCTGTATGAGGAGGTGGGCTGTATGAGGAGGTGGGGAGAATGCCTGTATGTGGAGGAGGGGAGGTGGGCTGTATGGTGAGGTGGGCTGTATGAGGAGGTGGGCTGTATGGAGAGGTGGGCTGTATGAGGAGGTGGGCTGTATGAGGAGGTGGGCTGTATGAGGAGGTGGGCTGTATGGAGAGGTGGGCTGTATGAGGAGGTGGGCTGTATGAGGAGGTGGGCTGTATGAGGAGGTGGGCTGTATGAGGAGGTGGGCTGTATGAGGAGGTGGGCTGTATGAGGAGGTGGACTGTATGAGGAGGTGGGCCTTATGGGGAGGTGGGCTGTATGAGGAGGTGGGCTGTATGGGGAGGAGGGGAGGTGGGCTCTATAGGGAGGAGGGGAGGTGGGCTCTATGGGGAGGAGGGGAGGTGGGCTGTATGGAGAGGAGGGGAGGTGGGCTCTATAGGGAGGAGGGAGGTGGGCTGTATGAGGAGGTGGGCTGTATGAGGAGGTGGGCTCTATGAGGAGGTGGGCTGTATGGGGAGGTGGGCTGTATGAGGAGGTGGACTGTATGAGGAGGTGGGCCTTATGGGGAGGTGGGCTGTATGAGGAGGTGGGCTGTATGGGGAGGAGGGGAGGTGGGCTGTATGGAGAGGAGGGGAGGTGGGCTCTATAGGGAGGAGGGGAGGTGGGCTCTATGGGGAGGAGGGGAGGTGGGCTGTATGGAGAGGAGGGGAGGTGGGCTCTATAGGGAGGAGGGGAGGTGGGCTGTATGAGGAGGTGGGCTGTATGAGGAGGTGGGCTCTATGAGGAGGTGGGCTGTATGGGGAGGTGGGCTGTATGAGGAGGTGGGCTGTATGAGGAGGTGGGCTGTATGAGGAGGTGGGCTGTATGAGGAGGTGGGCCTTATGGGGAGGTGGGCTGTATGAGGAGGTGGGCTGTATGGGGAGGAGGGGAGGTGGGCTGTATGGAGAGGGGGGAGGTGGGCTCTATAGGGAGGAGGGGAGGTGGGCTCTATGGGGAGGAGGGGAGGTGGGCTGTATGGAGAGGAGGGAGGTGGGCTCTATAGGGAGGAGGGGAGGTGGGCTGTATGAGGAGGTGGGCTGTATGAGGAGGTGGGCTCTATGAGGAGGTGGGCTGTATGGGGAGGTGGGCTGTATGAGGAGGTGGGCTCTATGGGGAGGTGGGCTGTATGAGGAGGTGGGCTGTATGAGGAGGTGGGCTGTATGAGGAGGTGGGCTGTATGAGGAGGTGGGCTGTATGAGGAGGTGTGCTGTATGAGGAGGTGGACTGTATGAGGAGGAGGGGAGGTGGGCTCTATGGGGAGTAGGGGAGCTGGGCTGTATGAGGAGGTGGGCTGTATGGAGAGGTGGGCTGTATGGAGAGGTGGGCTGTATGAGGAGGTGGGCTGTATGAGGAGGTGGGCTGTATGAGGAGGTGGGCTGTATGAGGAGGTGGGCTGTATGAGGAGGTGGGCTCTATGAGGAGGTGGGCTGTATGGGGAGGTGGGCTGTATGAGGAGGTGGGCTCTATGGGGAGGAGGGGAGATGGGCTGTATGAGGAGGTGGGCTGTATGAGGAGGTGGGCTGTATGAGGAGGTGGACTGTATGAGGAGGAGGGGAGGTGGGCTCTATGGGGAGGAGGGGCGGTGGGCTGTATGAGGAGGTGGGCTGTATGGAGAGGTGGGCTGTATGGAGAGGTGGGCTGTATGAGGTGGTGGGCTGTATGAGGAGGTGGGCTGTATGAGGAGGTGGGCTGTATGAGGAGGTGGGAGAATGCCTGTATGTGGAGGAGGGAGGTGGGCTGTATGGAGAGGTGGGCTGTATGAGGAGGTGGGCTGTATGGAGAGGTGGGCTGTATGAGGAGGTGGGCTGTATGAGGAGGTGGGCTGTATGAGGAGGTGGGCTGTATGGAGAGGTGGGCTGTATGAGGAGGTGGGCTGTATGAGGAGGTGGGCTGTATGAGGAGGTGGGCTGTATGAGGAGGTGGGCTGTATGGAGAGGTGGGCTGTATGGGGAGGTGGGCTGTATGGGGAAGAGGGGAGGTGGGCTGTATGAGGAGGTGGGCTGTATGAGGAGGTGGACTGTATGAGGAGGTGGGCCTTATGGGGAGGTGGGCTGTATGAGGAGGTGGGCTGTATGGGGAGTAGGGGAGGTGGGCTGTATGGAGAGGAGGGGAGGTGGGCTCTATAGGGAGGAGGGGAGGTGGGCTCTATGGGGAGGAGGGGAGGTTGGCTGTATGGAGAGGAGGGGAGGTGGGCTCTATAGGGAGGAGGGAGGTGGGCTGTATGAGGAGGTGGGCTGTATGAGGAGGTGGGCTCTATGAGGAGGTGGGCTGTATGGGGAGGTGGGCTGTATGAGGAGGTGGGCTCTATGGGGAGGTGGGCTGTATGAGGAGGTGGGCTGTATGAGGAGGTGGGCTGTATGAGGAGGTGGGCTGTATGAGGAGGTGGGCTGTATGAGGAGGTGGGCTGTATGAGGAGGTGGACTGTATGAGGAGGAGGGGAGGTGGGCTCTATGGGGAGTAGGGGAGCTGGGCTGTATGAGGAGGTGGGCTGTATGGAGAGGTGGGCTGTATGGAGAGGTGGGCTGTATGAGGAGGTGGGCTGTATGAGGAGGTGGGCTGTATGAGGAGGTGGGCTTTATGAGGAGGTGGGGAGAATGCCTGTATGTGGAGGAGGGGAGGTGGGCTGTATGGGGAGGTGGGCTGTATGAGGAGGTGGGCTGTATGGGAGGTGGGCTGTATGAGGAGGTGGGCTGTATGAGGAGGTGGGCTGTATGAGGAGGTGGGCTGTATGAGGAGGTGGGCTGTATGAGGAGGTGGGCTGTATGGAGAGGTGGGCTGTATGGGGAGGTGGGCTGTATGGGGAGGAGGGGAGGTGGGCTGTATGAGGAGGTGGGCTGTATGAGGAGGTGGGCTGTATGAGGAGGAGGGAGGTGGGCTGTATGGGAGGTGGACTGTATGAGGAGGTGGGCTGTATGGGGAGGAGGGAGGTGGGCTGTATGAGGAGGTGGACTGTATGAGGAGGTGGGCCGTATGGGGAGGTGGGCTGTATGAGGAGGTGGGCTGTATGGGGAGGAGGGAGGTGGGCTGTATGGAGAGGAGGGAGGTGGGCTCTATAGGGAGGAGGGAGGTGGGCTCTATGGGGAGGAGGGGAGGTGGGCTGTATGGAGAGGAGGGAGGTGGGCTATATAGGGAGGAGGGGAGGTGGGCTCTATGGGGAGGAGGGGAGGTGGGCTGTATGAGGAGGTGGGCTGTATGAGGAGGTGGGCTGTATGGAGAGGTGGGCTGTATGAGGAGGTGGGCTGTATGAGGAGGTGGGCTGTATGAGGAGGTGAGCTGTATGGAGAGGTGGGCTGTATGAGGAGGTGGACTGTATGAGGAGGTGGGCCGTATGGGGAGGTGGGCTGTATGAGGAGGTGGGCTGTATGGGGAGGAGGGGAGGTGGGCTGTATGGAGAGGAGGGGAGGTGGGCTCTATAGGGAGGAGGGGAGGTGGGCTCTATGGGGGGAGGAGGGGAGGTGGGCTGTATGGAGAGGGAGGGAGGTGGGCTATATAGGGAGGAGGGGAGGTGGGCTCTATGGGGAGGAGGGGAGGTGGGCTGTATGAGGAGGTGGGCTGTATGAGGAGGTGGGCTGTATGGAGAGGTGGGCTGTATGAGGAGGTGGGCTGTATGAGGAGGTGGGCTGTATGAGGAGGTGGGCTGTATGAGGAGGTGGGCTGTATGAGGAGGTGGGCTGTATGAGGAGGTGGGCTGTATGGAGAGGTGGGCTGTATTGGGAGGTGGGCTGTATGGGGAGGAGGGGAGGTGGGCTGTATGAGGAGGTGGGCTGTATGGGGAGGAGGGAGGTGGGCTGTATGGAGAGGAGGGGAGGTGGGCTCTATAGGGAGGAGGGAGGTGGGCTCTATGGGGAGGAGGGGAGGTGGGCTGTACGGAGAGGAGGGGAGGTGGGCTCTATAGGGAGGAGGGGAGGTGGGCTCTATGGGGAGGAGGAGGTGGGCTGTATGAGGAGGTGGGCTGTATGAGGAGGTGGGCTGTATGGAGAGGTGGGCTGTATGAGGAGGTGGGCTGTATGAGGAGGTGGGCTGTATGAGGAGGTGGGGAGAATGCCTGTATGTGGAGGAGGGAGGTGGGCTGTATTGTGAGGTGGGCTGTATGAGGAGGTGGGCTGTATGGAGAGGTGGGCTGTATGAGGAGGTGGGCTGTATGAGGAGGTGGGCTGTATGAGGAGGTGGGCTGTATGGGGAGGAGGGCTGTATGAGGAGGTGGGCTGTATGAGGAGGTGGGCTGTATGAGGAGGTGGGCTGTATGAGGAGGTGGGCTGTATGAGGAGGTGGGCTGTATGGGGAGGAGGGGAGGTGGGCTGTATGAGGAGGTGGGCTGTATGAGGAAGTGGGCTGTATGAGGAGGTGGGCTGTATGGAGAGGTGGGCTGTATGAGGAGGTGGGCTGTATGAGGAGGTGGGCTGTATGAGGAGGTGGGCTGTATGAGGAGGTGGGCTGTATGAGGAGGTGGGCTGTATGGAGAGGTGGGCTGTATGGGGAGGTGGGCTGTATGGGGAGGAGGGGAGGTGGGCTGTATGAGGAGGTGGGCTGCATGAGGAGGTGGGCCGTATGGGGAGGTGGGCTGTATGAGGAGGTGGGCTGTATGGGGAGGAGGGGAGGTGGGCTGTATGGAGTGGAGGAGGTGGGCTCTATAGGGAGGAGGGGAGGTGGGCTCTATGGGGAGGAGGGGAGGTGGGCTGTATGGAGAGGAGGGGAGGTGGGCTCTATAGGGAGGAGGGGAGGTGGGCTCTATGGGGAGGAGGGGAGGTGGGCTGTATGAGGAGGTGGGCTGTATGAGGAGGTGGGCTGTATGAGGAGGTGGGCTGTATGAGGAGGTGGGCTGTATGGGGAGGTGGGCTGTATGGGGAGGAGGGGAGGTGGGCTGTATGAGGAGGTGGGCTGTATGAGGAGGTGGGCTGTATGAGGAGGTGGGCTGTATGAGGAGGAGGGGAGGTGGGCTGTATGAGGAGGTGGGCTGTATGAGGAGGTGGGCTGTATGAGGAGGTGGGCTGTATGAGGAGGTGGGCTGTATGAGTAGGTGGGCTGTATGGGGAGGTGGGCTGTATGGGGAGGTGGGCTGTATGGGGAGGTGGGGCAAATGGATGTATGGGGGAGGAGGGGAGGTGGGCTCTATGGGGAGGGAGGGGAGGTGGTCTCTATAGGGAGGAGGAGAGGTGGGCTCTATAGGGAGGAGGGAGGTGGGCTCTATGGGGAGGAGGGAGTTGGGCTCTATAGGGAGGAGGGGAGGTGGGCTCTATGGGGAGGAGGGGAGGTGGGCTCTATAGGGAGGAGGGGAGGTGGGCTGTATGAGGAGGAGGGGAGGTGGGCTCTATGGGGAGGAGGGGAGGTGGGCTGTATGAGGAGGTGGGCTGTATGAGGAGGTGGGCTGTATGAGGAGGTGGGCTGTATTAGGAGGTGGGCTGTATGAGGAGGTGGGCTGTATGCGGTGGTGGGCTGTATGGGGAGGAGGGGAGGTGGGCTGTATGAGGAGGTGGGCTGTATGATGAGGTGGGCTGTATGAGGAGGAGGGAGGTGGGCTGTATGAGGAGGAGGGAGGTGGGCTGTATGAGGAGGTGGGCTGTATGAGGAGGTGGGCTGTATGAGGAGGTGGGCTGTATGAGGAGGTGGGCTGTATGAGTAGGTGGGCTGTATGGGGAGGTGGGCTGTATGGGGAGGTGGGCTGTATGGGGAGGTGGGGCGAATGGATGTATGGGGAGGAGGGGAGGTGGGCTCTATGGGGAGGAGGAGGTGGGCTCTATAGGGAGGAGGGGAGGTGGGCTCTCTAGGGAGGAGGGAGGTGGGCTCTATAGGGAGGAGGGAGGTGGGCTCTATGGGGAGGAGGGGAGGTGGGCTCTATAGGGGGAGGGGAGGTGGGCTCTATGGGGAGGAGGGAGGTGGGCTCTATAGGGAGGAGGGGAGGTGGGCTCTATGGGGAGGAGGGGAGGTGGGCTGTATGAGGAGGAGGGGAGGTGGGCTCTATGGGGAGGAGGGGAGGTGGGCTCTATGGGGAGGAGGGGAGGTGGGCTCTATGGGAACGGTTCTTATTTTGGTCTTAGAGAAATGATCAATCTTGTGAAAATGGCTTTGGATGGCTGGAGGCCAGCATCTAACATTCCATAACGTTTTGCCCTACTAAACACAGCAACAAGCATGCAAGGCGTTTAGTCCCTAAAGGCTGCGTGGCGATTGGTGGAAAGCAAACCAATCCATCAGCAGTCAGTTCTTTATGAAGTGTGTGTGGCAAGCCATGCAGCTGCCCTTAACGTCCCCCTCTCATCTGTCAGATGGTGGTGGTGTGTGTGTGTGTGTGTTTGTGTGTTTCAGATGTGTGTGTGTGCAACATGGTAACCATGGTGCCCATATGCGCTGTCTTCGCCATGGGGTGTCACTCCATCACCTCACTAAGGATCAGTGTGCGTGTCTCTCTCTAAGGATGTGGAAGAGAGAAGGAGGTAGAGATGGCAACACCATCTGGGAAGAGTTGTCAGGAGCCAACAGGGTGACTGAGGGGTTGTCAGGATCCAACAGGGTGACAGAGGGGTTGTCAGGATCCAACAGGGTGACTGAGGGGTTGTCAGGAGCCTACATGGTGACTGAGGGGTTGTCAGGATCCAACAGGGTGACTGAGGGGTTGTCAGGAGCCAACAGGGTGACTGAGGGGTTGTCAGGAGCCAACAGGGTGACTGAAGGGTTGTCAGGATCCAACAAGGTGACTGAGGGGTTGTCAGGAGCCAACAGGGTGACTGAAGGGTTGTCAGGAGCCTACATGGTGACTGAGGGGTTGTCAGGAGCCAACAGGGTGACTGAGGGGTTGTCAGGAGCCAACAGGGTGACTGAGGGGTTGTCAAGATCCAACAGGGTGACTGAAGGGTTGTCAGGAGCCAACAAGGTGACTGAGGGGTTGTCAAAATCCAACAGGGTGACTGAGGGGTTGTCAGGACCCTAACCCTAACGCTAACCCTAACCCTAACCCAAAACCCTAACCCTGACCCTGACCCTAACGCTAACCCTAACCCTAACCCAAAACCCTAACCCTAACCCTAACCCTGACCCTGACCCTAACGCTAACCCTAACCCAAAACCCTAACCCTAACGCTAACCCTAACCCTAACCCAAAACCCTAACCCTAATCCTAACCCTAACCCTACTTGAAGGTAACGGAGCACAATATTGACCCTAGTGTCCAGTTTCCACGTTATTGCCCAACATCCTCAGACATGGATGGACATCGAGTACTGACTTGTATATCACTGGTGACCTGCCTGGTGAGGTCAACAGTAGTACACTATACTGTACAGGGATTAGGGTGCATTGACTTGTATATCACTGGTGACCTGCCTGGTGAGGTCAACAGTAGTACACTATACTGTACAGGGATTAGGGTGCATTGCCTTGTATATCACTGGTGACCTGCCTGGTGAGGTCAACAGTCGTACACTATACTGTTCAGGGATTAGGGTGCATTGACTTGTACAGTATATCACTGGTGACCTGCCTTGTGAGGTCAACAGTAGTACACTATACTGTACAGGGATTAGGGTGCATTGCCTTGTATATCACTGGTGACCTGCCTGGTGAGGTCAACAGTAGTACACTATACTGTATAGGGATTAGGGTGCATTGTATATCACTGGTGACCTGCCTGGTGAGGTCAACAGTAGTACACTATACTGTACAGGGATTAGAGTGCATTGTAAATCACTGGTGACCTGCCTGGTGAGGTCAAAAAAAGGCTCTCCAATCTGGATCTGAATTTAAGAGAAAGGTCTAATTGCGGCCTGCACGTGGGAGTTGCTCCATGTGGGCGTTGCTCCATGTGGGCGTTGCTGCATGTGGGAGTTGCTCCATGCGGGAGTTGCTCCATGCGGGAGTTGCTCCATGTGGGAGTTGGTTGCTCCATGTGGGAGTTTCTCCATGTGGGAGTTGTTCCATGTGGGAGTTGCACCATGTGGGAGTTGGTTGCTCCATGTGGGAGTTGGATGCTCCATGTGGGAGTTGGGTGCTCCATGTGGTAGTTGCACCATGTGGGAGTTGCTCCATGTGGGAGTTGCTCCATGTGGGCGTTGCTCCATGTGGGCGTTGCTGCATCTTTCGGAACCCCTCGTTATACTTCTATTGGTCCATGTTTAAGCCAGGATTCCGGTTAACAGGTGGGGAGGTGGTCCAGTATAGTAGGTGGTGGTAATGAACCATAACGTTGGATGCCAAACATCGAAAAACACCACAGAAGAAGAAGAGGCAGAGGAGACACCAGTAGGTAGCTAGCTAGGACAACGAAAGACAGGTGGGAGGCTGGGATGACACCATTAGCTAAGCTACAACAATGGTAGAGGGGATGAAAGACACTGTATAATAGCTAGCTAGGAGTCCAGTACACAGGCGAGAGGCGGGGTCGAAGGACGCTGTGTGCTAGCTAGCTAGGACTCCAGTACTCAGGCAAGAGGCGGGGGCGAAGGACGCTGTGTGCTAGCTAGCTAGGACTCCTGTCTACCGAACCCCCGCCTGCCGAACACTGCTTTCCCGCCGTTACGGCGAGGGCGTCTGTCTGATGATTAATTACATCACTTCCTCTCAGCGTTGATAATGAGAGGGGAGGGGTGGCTGGTGTGTCAGTTACATCTCCTATCCAACACATCAATAGATTGAATACACATACATTTTAAGCTAAATCATTGCTATTTCATTATTACTATGATGTTGTCACAGCCTAAACAACAAACTTTTATCACGTGTTTATTTCCCTTCTGACACACATGTTAGTCCCATAGACGATCAGGGGAAATCCACAAGCATGATGATGGCGTGCTCGAGGAGGGGGGGGGGGGGTGTTCCTGCAGCTGTGCCCAACATGCAAGGAACCAATGGGATGTTCGCGGGGTGGAGTTCCTGCAGATGAAGGAATGCTCACATTCAGGAATGCCCCCAAATTGCAGTCTGCAATCACACTATTGGAATTTTAAGAAAATAGCACCTGTAAACTTTTGTAAAATCAAACAAGACACCACTATGATCTGTAAATATACAGAGTAACAATTCACCCCTACGATCTGTAAATATACAGAGTAACAATTCACCACTAAGATCTGTAAATATACAGAGTAACAATTCACCACTACGATCTGTAAATATACAGAGTAACAATTCACCATTAAGATCTGTAAATATACAGAGTAACAATTCACCACTAAGATCTGTAAATATACAGAGTAACAATTCACCACTAAGATCTGTAAATATACAGAGTAACAATTCACCACTAAGATCTGTAAATATACAGAAAATATACAGAGTAACAATTCACCACTATGATCTGTAAATATACAGAGTAACAATTCACCACTATGATCTGTAAATATACAGAGTAACAATTCACCACTACGATCTGTAAATATACAGAGTAACAATTCACCATTAAGATCTGTAAATATACAGAGTAACAATTCACCACTAAGATCTGTAAATATACAGAGTAACAATTCACCACTAAGATCTGTAAATATACAGAGTAACAATTCACCACTAAGATCTGTAAATATACAGAAAATATACAGAGTAACAATTCACCACTACGATCTGTAAATATACAGAGTAACAAGTCACCACTACGATCTGTAAATATACAGAGTAACAATTCACCACTACGATCTGTAAATATACAGAAAATATACAGAGTAACAATTCACCACTAAGATCTGTAATTATACAGAGTAACAATTCACCACTAAGATCTGTAAATATACAGAAAATATACAGAGTAACAATTCACCACTAAGATCTGTAAATATACAGAAAATATACAGAGTAACAATTCACCACTACGATCTGTAAATATACAGAGTAACAATTCACCACTAAGATCTGTAAATATACAGTGTAACAATTCACCACTATGATCTGTAAATATACAGAAAATATACAGAGTAACAATTCACCACTACGATCTGTAAATATACAGAGTAACAATTCACCACTAAGATCTGTAAATATACAGAGTAACAATTCACCACTACGATCTGTAAATATACAGAGTAACAATTCACCACTACGATCTGTAAATATACAGAGTAACAATTCACCACTAAGATCTGTAAATATACAGAGTAACAATTCACCACTAAGATCTGTAATAATACAGAGTAACAATTCACCACTAAGATCTGTAAATATACAGAAAATATACAGAGTAACAATTCACCACTAAGATCTGTAAATATACAGAGTAACAATTCACCACTAAGATCTGTAAATATACAGAGTAACAATTCACCACTACGATCTGTAAATATACAGAGTAACAATTCACCACTAAGATCTGTAAATATACAGAGTAACAATTCACCACTAAGATCTGTAATAATACAGAGTAACAATTCACCACTAAGATCTGTAAATATACAGAAAATATACAGAGTAACAATTCACCACTAAGATCTGTAAATATACAGAGTAACAATTCACCACTAAGATCTGTAAATATACAGAGTAACAATTCACCACTAAGATCTGTAAATATACAGAGTAACAATTCACCACTAAGATCTGTAAATATACAGAAAATATACAGAGTAACAATTCACCACTAAGATCTGTAAATATACAGAGTAACAATTCACCACTAAGATCTGTAAATATACAGAAAATATACAGAGTAACAATTCACCACTAAGATCTGTAAATATACAGAGTAACAATTCACCACTAAGATCTGTAAATATACAGAAAATATACAGAGTAACAATTCACCACTACGATCTGTAAATATACAGAGTAACAATTCACCACTACGATCTGTAAATATACAGAGTAACAATTCACCACTACGATCTGTAAATATACAGAGTAACAATTCACCACTAAGATCTGTAAATATACAGAGTAACAATTCACCACTAAGATCTGTAAATATACAGAGTAACAATTCACCACTAAGATCTGTAAATATACAGAAAATATACAGAGTAACAATTCACCACTAAGATCTGTAAATATACAGAGTAACAATTCACCACTACGATCTGTAAATATACAGAGTAACAATTCACCACTACGATCTGTAAATATACAGAGTAACAATTCACCACTAAGATCTGTAAATATACAGAGTAACAATTCACCACTAAGATCTGTAAATATACAGAGTAACAATTCACCACTAAGATCTGTAAATATACAGAAAATATACAGAGTAACAATTCACCACTAAGATCTGTAAATATACAGAGTAACAATTCACCACTAAGATCTGTAAATATACAGAAAATATACAGAGTAACAATTCACCACTAAGATCTGTAAATATACAGAGTAACAATTCACCACTATGATCTGTAAATATACAGAAAATATACAGAGTAACAATTCACCACTACGATCTGTAAATATACAGAGTAACAATTCACCACTAAGATCTGTAAATATACAGAGTAACAATTCACCACTACGATCTGTAAATATATACAGAGTAACAATTCACCACTACGATCTGTAAATATACAGAGTAACAATTCACCACTAAGATCTGTAAATATACAGAGTAACAATTCACCACTAAGATCTGTAATAATACAGAGTAACAATTCACCACTAAGATCTGTAAATATACAGAAAATATACAGAGTAACAATTCACCACTAAGATCTGTAAATATACAGAGTAACAATTCACCACTAAGATCTGTAAATATACAGAGTAACAATTCACCACTACGATCTGTAAATATACAGAGTAACAATTCACCACTAAGATCTGTAAATATACAGAGTAACAATTCACCACTAAGATCTGTAATAATACAGAGTAACAATTCACCACTAAGATCTGTAAATATACAGAAAATATACAGAGTAACAATTCACCACTAAGATCTGTAAATATACAGAGTAACAATTCACCACTAAGATCTGTAAATATACAGAGTAACAATTCACCACTAAGATCTGTAAATATACAGAAAATATACAGAGTAACAATTCACCACTATGATCTGTAAATATACAGAAAATATACAGAGTAACAATTCACCACTACGATCTGTAAATATACAGAGTAACAATTCACCACTAAGATCTGTAAATATACAGAGTAACAATTCACCACTACGATCTGTAAATATACAGAGTAACAATTCACCACTACGATCTGTAAATATACAGAGTAACAATTCACCACTAAGATCTGTAAATATACAGAGTAACAATTCACCACTAAGATCTGTAAATATACAGAGTAACAATTCACCACTAAGATCTGTAAATATACAGAAAATATACAGAGTAACAATTCACCACTAAGATCTGTAAATATACAGAGTAACAATTCACCACTATGATCTGTAAATATACAGAAAATATACAGAGTAACAATTCACCACTACGATCTGTAAATATACAGAGTAACAATTCACCACTACGATCTGTAAATATACAGAGTAACTATTCACCACTAAGATCTGTAAATATACAGAGTAACAATTCACCACTAAGATCTGTAAATATACAGAGTAACAATTCACCACTAAGATCTGTAAATATACAGAAAATATACAGAGTAACAATTCACCACTAAGATCTGTAAATATACAGAGTAACAATTCACCACTAAGATCTGTAAATATACAGAAAATATACAGAGTAACAATTCACCACTAAGATCTGTAAATATACAGAGTAACAATTCACCACTAAGATCTGTAAATATACAGAAAATATACAGAGTAACAATTCACCACTACGATCTGTAAATATACAGAGTAACAATTCACCACTACGATCTGTAAATATACAGAGTAACAATTCACCACTACGATCTGTAAATATACAGAGTAACAATTCACCACTAAGATCTGTAAATATACAGAGTAACAATTCACCACTAAGATCTGTAAATATACAGAGTAACAATTCACCACTAAGATCTGTAAATATACAGAAAATATACAGAGTAACAATTCACCACTAAGATCTGTAAATATACAGAGTAACAATTCACCACTACGATCTGTAAATATACAGAGTAACAATTCACCACTACGATCTGTAAATATACAGAGTAACAATTCACCACTAAGATCTGTAAATATACAGAGTAACAATTCACCACTAAGATCTGTAAATATACAGAGTAACAATTCACCACTAAGATCTGTAAATATACAGAAAATATACAGAGTAACAATTCACCACTAAGATCTGTAAATATACAGAGTAACAATTCACCACTAAGATCTGTAAATATACAGAAAATATACAGAGTAACAATTCACCACTAAGATCTGTAAATATACAGAGTAACAATTCACCACTATGATCTGTAAATATACAGAAAATATACAGAGTAACAATTCACCACTACGATCTGTAAATATACAGAGTAACAATTCACCACTAAGATCTGTAAATATACAGAGTAACAATTCACCACTACGATCTGTAAATATACAGAGTAACAATTCACCACTACGATCTGTAAATATACAGAGTAACAATTCACCACTAAGATCTGTAAATATACAGAGTAACAGAGTAAATTCACCACTAAGATCTGTAAATATACAGAGTAACAATTCACCACTAAGATCTGTAAATATACAGAAAATATACAGAGTAACAATTCACCACTAAGATCTGTAAATATACAGAGTAACAATTCACCACTAAGATCTGTAAATATACAGAAAATATACAGAGTAACAATTCACTACGATCTGTAAATATACAGAGTAACAATTCACCACTAAGATCTGTAAATATACAGAGTAACAATTCACCACTACGATCTGTAAATATACAGAGTAACAATTCACCACTACGATCTGTAAATATACAGAGTAACAATTCACCACTACGATCTGTAAATATACAGAGTAACAATTCACCACTAAGATCTGTAAATATACAGAGTAACAATTCACCACTACGATCTGTAAATATACAGAGTAACAATTCACCACTACGATCTGTAAATATACAGAGTAACAATTCACCACTAAGATCTGTAAATATACAGAGTAACAATTCACCACTAAGATCTGTAAATATACAGAGTAACAATTCACCACTAAGATCTGTAAATATACAGAAAATATACAGAGTAACAATTCACCACTAAGATCTGTAAATATACAGAGTAACAATTCACCACTAAGATCTGTAAATATACAGAAAATAGAAAATAGAGTAACAATTCACCACTACGATCTGTAAATATACAGAGTAACAATTCACCACTACGATCTG
Source organism: Oncorhynchus nerka (assembly GCF_034236695.1). Lineage (NCBI taxonomy): Eukaryota > Metazoa > Chordata > Actinopteri > Salmoniformes > Salmonidae > Oncorhynchus > Oncorhynchus nerka. The sequence continues at coordinate 128,850 of NW_027040369.1, forward strand.
TAAATATACAGAGTAACTATTCACCACTAAGATCTGTAAATATACAGAGTAACAATTCACCACTAAGATCTGTAAATATACAGAGTAACAATTCACCACTAAGATCTGTAAATATACAGAAAATATACAGAGTAACAATTCACCACTAAGATCTGTAAATATACAGAGTAACAATTCACCACTAAGATCTGTAAATATACAGAAAATATACAGAGTAACAATTCACCACTAAGATCTGTAAATATACAGAGTAACAATTCACCACTAAGATCTGTAAATATACAGAAAATATACAGAGTAACAATTCACCACTACGATCTGTAAATATACAGAGTAACAATTCACCACTACGATCTGTAAATATACAGAGTAACAATTCACCACTACGATCTGTAAATATACAGAGTAACAATTCACCACTAAGATCTGTAAATATACAGAGTAACAATTCACCACTAAGATCTGTAAATATACAGAGTAACAATTCACCACTAAGATCTGTAAATATACAGAAAATATACAGAGTAACAATTCACCACTAAGATCTGTAAATATACAGAGTAACAATTCACCACTACGATCTGTAAATATACAGAGTAACAATTCACCACTACGATCTGTAAATATACAGAGTAACAATTCACCACTAAGATCTGTAAATATACAGAGTAACAATTCACCACTAAGATCTGTAAATATACAGAGTAACAATTCACCACTAAGATCTGTAAATATACAGAAAATATACAGAGTAACAATTCACCACTAAGATCTGTAAATATACAGAGTAACAATTCACCACTAAGATCTGTAAATATACAGAAAATATACAGAGTAACAATTCACCACTAAGATCTGTAAATATACAGAGTAACAATTCACCACTATGATCTGTAAATATACAGAAAATATACAGAGTAACAATTCACCACTACGATCTGTAAATATACAGAGTAACAATTCACCACTAAGATCTGTAAATATACAGAGTAACAATTCACCACTACGATCTGTAAATATACAGAGTAACAATTCACCACTACGATCTGTAAATATACAGAGTAACAATTCACCACTAAGATCTGTAAATATACAGAGTAACAATTCACCACTAAGATCTGTAAATATACAGAGTAACAATTCACCACTAAGATCTGTAAATATACAGAAAATATACAGAGTAACAATTCACCACTAAGATCTGTAAATATACAGAGTAACAATTCACCACTAAGATCTGTAAATATACAGAAAATATACAGAGTAACAATTCACCACTACGATCTGTAAATATACAGAGTAACAATTCACCACTAAGATCTGTAAATATACAGAGTAACAATTCACCACTACGATCTGTAAATATACAGAGTAACAATTCACCACTACGATCTGTAAATATACAGAGTAACAATTCACCACTACGATCTGTAAATATACAGAGTAACAATTCACCACTACGATCTGTAAATATACAGAGTAACAATTCACCACTACGATCTGTAAATATACAGAGTAACAATTCACCACTATGATCTATAAATATACAGAGTAACAATTCACCACTAAGATCTGTAAATATACAGAGTAACAATTCACCACTTTGATCTGTAAATGTACAGAGTAACAATTCACCACTATGATCTGTAAATATACAGAGTAACAATTCACCACTATGATCTGTAAATATACAGAGTAACAATTCACCACTATGATCTGTAAATATACAGAGTAACAATTCACCACTAAGATCTGTAAATATACAGAGTAACAATTCACCACTATGATCTGTAAATATACAGAGTAACATTTGCATTTTATGAGTATGAATTTACAAACAGCTAATTTCACGAACGCTTGACACAGAAACGCAACAACCTGATTGGCAACTTTACCTCCATTTGCATATCATTACATTCCACAAATTACTATCATTTGGAATTCAGCCAGTTATTGTTATTATGGCTTGTAGTAAAAGAACAGAGAGAAACTTAACACTCCTAAACCATCTATTATGTTCTCTGCTTCCCAGGGTGTGTTTTAGTAACTAGGCCGACACTTCACCTCTACGAGGCGAGAGAAAGACATGATTCTGTTCTGTGTGTGTGTGTGTGTGTGTGTGTGTGTGTGTGTGTGTGTGTGTGTGTGTGTGCGTCAGCGTGTGTGTGTGTGTGTGTGTGCGTCAGCGTGTGTGTGTGTGTGTGTGTGTGTGTGTGCGTCAGCGTGGGTGTGTGTGTGTGTGTGTGCGTCAGCGTGGGTGTGTGTGTGTGTTTGTGCGTGTACTGTAGTCATCGGGGTCAGGTGATTAGTTCAGGGAGTTTCTTTCTCAGAGCAAGAAACAGGAAACAGGAAGCACAAAAGGCCCAGCATTCGATTGGTCGACGTGACGGTACATAATGATATGTGGGGTCACGTACTCAACGCCCCACACTGACCTTTTAAATCCCTCCTGACGAGAAGAGAGAAACAACCGTGATGAACCATGTGATGCTGGGTTTTATCTATGGAGCCGATAGTGGAGATGAATAAGGTGGAATGAGATGATGAAAACAAAGAACCATTTGATGCTGGGTTCTCTCTTTATCTTAACTATTGACGGCCTACCGAGGAACAGCGAGTTAACTGTCTTGTTCTGGAGCATAACGACAGATTTCGTAGCTCGTCGACTCGGGAATTCGATCCAGCAACCTTCCGGTTACCGGCCCAACAGCTCTAACCACTAGGCTACCTGTCACCCCTATTAGTGCCACTACCATGCATCTACTAGTGGAGATGAATAGATGCAACGAGATGAGGAAAACATTGAGGTTGCTGATGTTAAATGTACAGGTTTGTTGTGGTGTCAGTCAATAACTTATATTTCATAGATATTTTTCCAACAGTCAATAATTTGTATTTGTTAGATACATTTCCAACAGTAGGGGGGATTTACGAAGCAGGTTTATATTACAATGTGTCTTTAATTTACAATAGGTTTGTATTCACTTAAACAAACACACATACACACACTCACACTCACACATATACACACACACAACACACGCACACACCATCAATCAAGTGACATGCCGTGCTAGTTAACAGAACATGATAGAGACAGATCGGTGTGTGGGTGTGTGTGTGTGTCTGTGTGTGTGTGTGTGTGTGTGTGTGTGTGTGTGTGTGTGTGTATGTGTGGCAGGTGGGTTACTGCCAGAGGTTCTGTCAACACTAGGCTCAGACCAGGATTGATCACAGGATCCATTTAAATGTCTCAGAATACTAAACATGATGGAGACAAAAGCAAGGCCAGTTTTCTGTCCTTTAGCATTCAGAACACATTCAGACAAACACACACACACACCATATAAAACATTAAAAACATGTTTTCTGAACTAAAATGGGATGTATGTCTGCGTAAATAATATGATTGAGGTTTAAGTGGCATCCCCATTTAAATGACTGAGCTGTGTATGAAAAGTGTATTTTCAAAACACTATATCCATCCATTTTAAACTACATCCAAAACACTATATCTGTCACGATCGTCATAATGAGTGGACCAAGACGCAGCGTGGTATTGTTCCCTCTTCTTTATTTATGAATTGAAAAACTCAAAGAAACAAAACACAATGAATAGCAAAACGAACCTATGAAGCTAATAATTGTCATTATGGGGTATTGTGATGTCATTATGGGGTATTGTGATGTCATTATGGGGTATTGTGATGTCATCATGGGGTATTGTGATGTCATTATGGGGTATTGTGATGTCATTATGGTGTATTGCGATGTCATTATGGGGTATTGTGATGTCATTATGGGGTATTGTGATGTCATTATGGGGTATTGTGATATCATTATGGGGTATTGTGATATCATTATGGGGTATTGTGATGGCATTATGGGGTATTGTGATGTCATTATGGGGTATTGTGTGTAGTTTGATTAGGGGAAGAAAGAAAAAAATTCAATATATTTTAGAATAAAGCTGCAACGTAAACAAAATGTGGAAAAAGTCAAGAGGTCTGAATACTTTCCGAATGCTCTGTATGTCCGTCCGTTCCTTAGCTGGAATGGAATGTTCGTATCCTGTATAGTTGACTACCGACCGATGTGGTTGTCAAGCTATCTTAAGACGAATGCTCCTTCTGTACAATATGTTGCTCTGGATAAGACCATCTGCTGAGTGATTAAAATATCAAATGTAAAAAATAAAAAAAATGTTTTATTTAATTTATTTATTTAACCTTTTTTTTTTACAGGTTTTTCTCATTGAGAAAACATCTCTTTTCCAAGAGAGACCTGGTCCAATAGTAGCCAAGAGAGACCTGGTCCAATAGCAGCCAAGAGAGACCTGGTCCAATAGCAGCCAAGAGAGACCTGGTCCAATAGCAGCCAAGAGAGACCTGGTCCAATAGCAGCCAAGAGAGACCTGGTCCAATAGCAGCTAAGAGAGACCTGGTCCAATAGCAGCAGGGGGGAACAGAGTTTCAGGCAAAACATCTCTTTTCCAAGAGAGACCTGGTCCAATAGCAGCCAAGAGAGGCCTGGTCCAATAGCAGCCAAGAGAGACCTGTTCCAATAGCAGCCAAGAGAGACCTGGTCCAATAGCAGCCAAGAGAGGCCTGGTCCAATAGCAGCCAAGAGAGACCTGGTCCAATAGCAGCCAAGAGAGACCTGGTCCAATAGCAGCAGGGGGGGAAACAGTTTCAGGCAAGACATCTTACATTCACTAACACAACATTAAACACAGCTATAGACACACATACAGTACAACAATTATATATTACGTAAAACAAAAACACGTCTTGACTAAAAAACAGCTGTCCTAAAGACAATTCCACTCTTCCGTGACATTGACATCGATCAAGTGTTAAAACTCCACCAACGAAACCAGATCATCAAATTTTAAATTGTTCAGGAGAGAATTCCAGGACCACGGAGCTGAGTAACTAAAACTATTTCTACCATGTCCTGTTCTAATTTTTGATTCTGTTAGACGCAAATGAGAACGGGACAGTAATTGATATTTATTTACCTCATTTACAAAAAGAACAGAGATAACATGTCATTTTACCCAATCTGGCCTTATAAATCAGGGTATACCAGTGTTTAAGCCTACTACACAAGGTCAGTGCCGTGATCATCATTGTGATCTCTACAGCGCTGCTGCCTGGTCGTCATTAAACTTGAGCAGACGTTTTGGATTCATAATGAACCTGAGTGCTGTATGATATACTGAATCAAGTGCTCTCAGGGTCGTGGCTGAGGCCTACATGTATATAACATCACTACAATCTAAAACCGACAGTAATGTACATCGTACCAGCTCCTTCCTGGCCTCCAGGGAGGTCTCGTTCATCAGGGCCAAATCAGTATGTTTTACACATCTCATATCTTTAAAAGATACTTATACAGTCGTCACAAATGCATCATTTGTAGAGTCTCTTTGGTCTTGGCCATAGTGGAGTTTGGAGTGTGACTGTTTGAGGTTGTGGACAGGTGTCTTTTATACTGATAACAAGTTCAAACAGGTGCCATTAATACAGGTAATGAGTGGAGGACAGAGGAGCCTCTTAAAGAATAAAGTTACAGGTCTGTGAGCCAGAAATCTTGCTTGTTTGTAGGTGACCAAATACTGATTTTCCACCATAATTTGCAAATAAATTCATAAAAAATCCTACAATGTGATTTTCTGGATTTTTTTCCCTCATTTTCTCTGTCATAGTTGAAGTGTAACTATGATGAAAATTACGGGCCTCTCATCTTTTTAAGTGGGAGAACTTGCACAATTGGTGGCTGACTAAATACTTTTTTGCCCCACTGTATATATTTGAGTTATTTGTTACATTTGACTGTGTAAAACCTAGCAGTACCACTGATTTCTCTGAGGGTGAGGTTGGATATACAGTATTTTGAAGAAAAACATGATTATTTGTCTCTCTGAAAAGGAAACCATCAAGTGATAGATTTGAAACAAATACATGTCTGTCATTGAACAACCTCATTCCATGATTACATACTGTAGCTAAACAAACACACACCAATCTGTTTCATCATGTCTGTCATTGAACAACCTCATTCCATGATTAGAAAGCTAAACAAACACACACCAATCTGTTTCATCATGTCTGTCATTGAACAACCTCATTCCATGATTAGAAAGCTAAACAAAACACAGGTCCAATCTGTTTCATCATGTCTGTCATTGAACAACCTCATTTCATGATTAGAAAGCTAAACAAACACACACCAATCTGTTTCATCATGTCTGTCATTGAACAACCTCATTTCATGATTAGAAAGCTAAACAAACACACACCAATCTCTTTCATCATGTCTGTCATTGAACAACCTCATTCCATGATTAGAAAGCTAAACAAACACACACCAATCTCTTTCATCATGTCTGTCATTGAACAACCTCATTCCATGATTAGATATTGTAGCTAAACAAACACACACCAATCTGTTTCATCATGTCTGTCATTGAACAACCTCATTCCATGATTAGAAAGCTAAACAAACACACACCAATCTGTTTCATCATGTCTGTCATTGAACAACCTCATTCCATGATTAGAAAGCTAAACAAACACACACCAATCTGTTTCATCATGTCATTGAACAAACCTCATTCATTGAACAATCTGTTTCATCATTCCATGATTAGAAAGCTAAACAAACACACACCAATCTGTTTCATCATGTCTGTCATTGAACAACCTCATTCCATGATTAGAAAGCTAAACAAACACACACCAATCTGTTTCATCATGTCTGTCATTGAACAACCTCATTCCATGATTAGATATTGTAGCTAAACAAACACACACCAATCTTTTTCATCATTTACTTACAATAAAACAATAGAAACACATTTTCTAACATTTCTGAAAATGGAGGCATAGAGTATTGGAATAAAATCCTTAATATGTACACGCATGTATATAACTAGGATCTACTGCTCTAACTAACTCTGACTCTAACTTGCATATTTCAAACTAACTCTAACTTTCATATTTAAAACTAACTCTGACTCTATAACTTTCACATGTTAAACTAACTCTGACTCTATAACTTTCACATGTTAAACTAACTCTGACTCTATAACTTTCACATGTTAAACTAACTCTGACTCTATAACTTTCACATGTTAAACTAACTCTGACTCTATAACTTTCACATGTTAAACTAACTCTGACTCTATAACTTTCACATGTTAAACTAACTCTGACTCTATAACTTTCACATGTTAAACTAACTCTGACTCTATAACTTTCACATGTTAAACTAACTCTGACTCTATAACTTTCACGTGTTAAACTAACTCTGCCTCTATAACTTTCACATGTTAAACTAACTCTGACTCTATAACTTTCACATGTTAAACTAACTCTGACTCTATAACTTTCACATGTTAAACTAACTCTGACTCTATAACTTTCACATGTTAAACTAACTCTGACTCTATAACTTTCACATGTTAAACTAACTCTGACTCTATAACTTTCACATGTTAAACTAACTCTGACTCTATAACTTTCACATGTTAAACTAACTCTGACTCTATAACTTTCACATGTTAAACTAACTCTGACTCTATGTTAACTTTCACATGTTAAACTAACTCTGACTCTATAACTTTCACATGTTAAACTAACTCTGACTCTATAACTTTCACATGTTAAACTAACTCTGACTCTATAACTTTCACATGTTAAACTAACTCTGACTCTATAACTTTCACATGTTAAACTAACTCTGACTCTATAACTTTCACATGTTAAACTAACTCTGACTCTATAATTTAAAACTAACTCATGTTAAACTAACTCTGACTCTAACTTTCATATTTCAAACTAACTCTAACTTTCATATTTAAACTAACTCTGACTCTAACTTTCATATTTCAAACTAACTCTAACTTTCATATTTAAAACTAACTCTGACTCTATAACTTTCACATGTTAAACTAACTCTGACTCTATAACTTTCATATTTAAAACTAACTCTGACTCTATAACTTTCACATGTTAAACTAACTCTGACTCTATAACTTTCACATGTTAAACTAACTCTGACTCTATAACTTTCACATGTTAAACTAACTCTGACTCTAACTTGCATATTTAAAACTAACTCTAACTTTCATATTTAAAACTAACTCTGACTCTATAACTTTCACATGTTAAACTAACTCTGACTCTATAACTTTCACATGTTAAACTAACTAACTCTATAACTTTCACATGTTAAACTCTGACTCTATAACTTTCACATGTTAAACTAACTCTGACTCTAACTTTCATATTTCAAACTAACTCTAACTTTCATATTTAAAACTAACTCTGACTCTATAACTTTCACATGTTAAACTAACTCTGACTCTATAACTTTCATATTTAAAACTAACTCTGACTCTATAACTTTCACATGTTAAACTAACTCTGACTCTATAACTTTCACATGTTAAACTAACTCTGACTCTATAACGTTCACATGTTAAACTAACTCTGACTCTAACTTGCATATTTAAAACTAACTCTGACTCTATAACTTTCACATGTTAAACTAACTCTGACTCTATAACTTTCACATGTTAAACTAACTCTGATTCTATAACTTTCACATGTTAAACTAACTCTGACTCTAACTTGCATATTTAAAACTAACTCTAACTTTCATATTTAAAACTAACTCTGACTCTATAACTTTCACATGTTAAACTAACTCTGACTCTAAAACTTTCACATGTTAAACTAACTCTGACTCTATAACTTTCACATGTTAAACTAACTCTGACTCTAACTTGCATATTTCAAACTAACTCTGACTCTATAACTTTCACATGTTAAACTAACTCTGACTCTATAACTTTCATATTTAAAACTAACTCTGACTCTATAACTTTCACATGTTAAACTAACTCTGACTCTATAACTTTCACATGTTAAACTAACTCTGACTCTATAACTTTCACATGTTAAACTAACTCTGACTCTATAACGTTCACATGTTAAACTAACTCTGACTCTAACTTTCATATTTAAAACTAACTCTGACTCTATAACTTTCACATGTTAAACTAACTCTGACTCTATAACTTTCACATGTTAAACTAACTCTGACTCTATAACTTTCACATGTTAAACTAACTCTGACTCTATAACTTTCACATGTTAAACTAACTCTGACTCTATAACTTTCACATGTTAAACTAACTCTGACTCTATAACTTTCACATGTTAAACTAACTCTGACTCTATAACTTTCACATGTTAAACTAACTCTGACTCTATAACTTTCACATGTTAAACTAACTCTGACTCTAACTTGCATATTTAAAACTAACTCTAACTTTCATATTTAAAACTAACTCTGACTCTATAACTTTCACATGTTAAACTAACTCTGACTCTATAACTTTCACATGTTAAACTAACTCTGACTCTATAACTTTCACATGTTAAACTAACTCTGACTCTAACTTTCATATTTAAAACTAACTCTAACTTTCACATGTTAAACTAACTCTGACTCTAACTTGCATATTTCAAACTAACTCTAACTTTCATTTTTAAAACTAACTCTGACTCTATAACTTTCACATGTTAAACTAACTCTGACTCTATAACTTTCACATGTTAAACTAACTCTGACTCTATAACTTTCGCATGTTAAACTAACTCTGACTCTATAACGTTCACATGTTAAACTAACTCTGACTCTAACTTGCATATTTCAAACTAACTCTAACTTTCATATTTAAAACTAACTCTGACTCTATAACTTTCACATGTTAAACTAACTCTGACTCTATAACTTTCACATGTTAAACTAACTCTGACTCTATAACAACATGTTAAACTAACTCTGACTCTAACTTGCATATTTAAAACTAACTCTAACTTTCATATTTAAAACTAACTCTGACTCTATAACTTTCACATGTTAAACTAACTCTGACTCTATAACTTTCACATGTTAAACTAACTCTGACTCTATAACTTTCACATGTTAAACTAACTCTGACTCTATAACTTTCACATGTTAAACTAACTCTGACTCTAACTTTCATATTTCAAACTAACTCTAACTTTCATATTTAAAACTAACTCTGACTCTAACTTGCATATTTCAAACTAACTCTAACTTTCATATTTAAAACTAACTCTGACTCTATAACTTTCACATGTTAAACTAACTCTGACTCTATAACTTTCATATTTAAAACTAACTCTGACTCTATAACTTTCACATGTTAAACTAACTCTGACTCTATAACTTTCACATGTTAAACTAACTCTGACTCTATAACTTTCACATGTTAAACTAACTCTGACTCTATAACTTTCACATGTTAAACTAACTCTGACTATAACTTTCACATGTTAAACTAACTCTGACTCTATAACTTTCACATGTTAAACTAACTCTGACTCTATAACTTTCACATGTTAAACTAACTCTGACTATAACTTTCACATGTTAAACTAACTCTGACTCTAACTTGCATATTTAAAACTAACTCTAACTTTCATATTTAAAACTAACTCTGACTCTATAACTTTCACATGTTAAACTAACTCTGACTCTATAACTTTCACATGTTAAACTAACTCTGACTCTATAACTTTCACATGTTAAACTAACTCTGACTCTAACTTTCATATTTCAAACTAACTCTAACTTTCATATTTAAAACTAACTCTGACTCTAACTTGCATATTTCAAACTAACTCTAACTTTCATATTTAAAACTAACTCTGACTCTATAACTTTCACATGTTAAACTAACTCTGACTCTATAACTTTCATATTTAAAACTAACTCTGACTCTATAACTTTCACATGTTAAACTAACTCTGACTCTATAACTTTCACATGTTAAACTAACTCTGACTCTATAACTTTCACATGTTAAACTAACTCTGACTCTATAACTTTCACATGTTAAACTAACTCTGACTCTATAACTTTCACATGTTAAACTAACTCTGACTCTATAACTTTCATATTTAAAACTAACTCTGACTCTATAACTTTTATATTTTAATCTATCTCCGAATATAACTTTCATATTTCAAACTAACTCTGACTCTACAACTTTCATATTTCAAAGTGGAAAGTTTTCACACCTTGATAAGGATGGAAAATAAATCACTACTACAACTTCGGCATTGAGAATAAATATTGCATGAGCCGGTTTCAGAGGTCCATCGGAAAATATAGTAAATAATAGATTATGAAAGTTCAAAATCATTCCACATCGGCTTATGGATGTTCATCAGTCAGCTAGTGATCAGCTGACAACATCAGACCAGGGATGTGTGTGTGTGTGTGTGTGTGTGTGTGTGTGTGTGTGTGTGTGTGTGTGTGTGTGTGTGTGTGTGTGTGAGTGTGTGCCCCTACGAAAGGTCATGCTGCTCATCGGCTCTTGGGATTTCGATGGTGACGATAGTGATGGTGGTGACGGTGACGGTGGTGGTGGTGATGTTGGTGATGGTGATGGTGGAGATGGTGGTGGTGGTGGTGGTGGAGATGGTGGTGATGATGGTGATGGTAATGGTGGTGGTGGTGATTGTGGTGGTGGAGATGGTGGTGGTGATGGTGATGATGATGGGGGTTGGGGTGGTGGTGATGGTGATGATGGTGGTGGTGATGGTAATGGTGGTGGTGGTGATGGTGGTGATTGTGGTGGTGGTGGTGGTGATGGTGGAGATGGTAATGGTGGTGATGGTGGTGATGGTGGTGGTGATGGTGTGGTGGTGATGGTGGAGATGGTGGTGGTGGTGGTGGTGGTGATGGTGGTGGTGGTGATGGTGGAGATGGTAATGGTGGTGGTGGTGGTGGTGGTGGTGGTGGGGGTGGTGGTGGTGGTGGTGGTGGTGGTTGGGGTGGTGGTGGTGGTGGTGGTGGTGGTGGAGGTGGTGATGGTGGTGATTGTGGTGGTGGTGGTGGTGGTAATGGTGGTGGTGGTGATGGTGGTGGAGGTGGTGGTGGTGGAGGTGGTGATGGTGGAGATGGTAATGGTGGTGGTGGTGGAGGTGGTGAGTGTGTGCAGAATATGTACCCGTAGAAAGGTCATGCTGCTCATCAGCTCTTGGGTTTCGATGGTGATGGTGATGGTAGTGGTGATGGTGGTGATGGTGGTGGTGAAAGGAGAATATGTCACAGATAGATTCTTACTTCAGAAAGGGGAATATGTCCCAGAGAGATTCCTACTTCAAAGAGAGGGGAATATGGAGACTTTCAGGCTTCCAAATGTCAACCTATTCCCTTTCTAGACCACTACTTTGCACCAGAGTCCTTAGGGGTCTGGTCTGAAGTAATTCACTATGTTATAGGGTAGGATTTGGGACACAGACTTAGAGTCATATTGAGCATACCAGTTATCTCCCCATTTCTCCCCCTTAGGCTCAATAATGCTACCCCCGTATTTGTGGATGTTCACCTTTGTGGCTATTCCACTGTGTGTGTGTGTGTGTGTGTGTGTGTGTGTGTGTGTGTGTATGTGTGTGTGTGTGTGTGTGTGTGTGTGTGCGTGTGTGTGTGTCTGTGTGTGGTGGTGTGGTAGAGGGAACAGCCATCTACATCAGGGTAAATGCAGTGGCTTCCCTCCATGCTCCATTGCACACACTCCTCCATCTATCCATCCATTCATCCCTCCTTCCCCCTCCCATCCCATCCCTCCATTCATTCATCCCTCCTTCCCCCTCCCATCCCTCCATCCATTCCTCCCTCCTTCACCTCCCATCCCTCCATCCATTCATCCCTCCTTCACCTCCCATCCCTCCATCCATTCCTCCCTCCTTCACCTCCCATCCCTCCATCCATTCATCCCTCCTTCCCCTCCCATCCCTCCATCCATTCCTCCCTCCTTCACCCCCACATCCCTCCATCCATTCCTCCCTCCTTCACCTCCCATCCCTCCATCCATTCCTCCCTCCTTCCCCTCACATCCCTCCATCCATTCCTCCCTCCTTCACCTCCCATCCCTCCATCCGTTCCTCCCTCCTTCACCTCCCATCCCCATCCCCTCCCTCCTTCACCTCCCATCCTCCATCCATTCCTCCCTCCTTCACCTCCCATCCCTCCATCCATTCATCCCTCCTTCCCCTCCCATCCCTCCATCCATTCCTCCCTCCTTCCCCTCACATCCCTCCATCCATTCCTCCCTCCTTCACCTCCCATCCCTCCATCCGTTCCTCCCTCCTTCACCTCCCATCCCCATCCGTTCCTCCCTCCTTCACCTCCCATCCCTCCATCCATTCCTCCCTCCTTCCCCCTCACATCCCTCCATCCATTCCTCCCTCCTTCACCTCCCATCCCTTCATCCGTTCCTCCCTCCTTCACCTCCCATCCCCATCCGTTCCTCCCTCCTTCACCTCCCATCCCTCCATCCATTCCTCCCTCCTTCACCTCCCATCCCTCCATCCATTCATCCCTCCTTCCCCTCCCATCCCTCCATCCATTCCTCCCTCCTTCCCCCTCACATCCCTCCATCCATTCCTCCCTCCTTCACCTCCCATCCCTCCATCCGTTCCTCCCTCCTTCACCTCCCATCCCCATCCGTTCCTCCCTCCTTCACCTCCCATCCCTCCATCCATTCCTCCCTCCTTCACCTCCCATCCCTCCATCCGGTCCTCCCTCCTTCACCTCCCATCCCTCCATCCATTCCTCCCTCCTTCACCTCCCATCCCTCCATCCATTCATCCCTCCTTCCCCCTCCCATCCCTCCATCCATTCCTCCCTCCTTCCCCCCACATCCCTCCATCCATTCCTCCCTCCTTCACCTCCCATCCCTCCATCCATTCCTCCCTCCTTCCCCTCACATCCCTCCATCCATTCCTCCCTCCTTCACCTCCCATCCCTCCATCCATTCATCCCTCCCTTCCCCTCCCATCCCTCCATCCATTCCTCCCTCCTTCCCCCCACATCCCTCCATCCATTCCTCCCTCCTTCACCTCCCATCCCTCCATCCATTCCTCCCTCCTTCCCCTCACATCCCTCCATCCATTCCTCCCTCCTTCCCCCTCACATCCCTCCATCCATTCCTCCCTCCTTCCCCTCACATCCCTCCATCCATTCCTCCCTCCTTCCCCTCACATCCCTCCATCCATTCCTCCCTCCTTCCCCTCACATCCCTCCATCCATTCCTCCCTCCTTCCACCTCCCATCCCTCCATCCATTCCTCCCTCCTTCACCTCCCATCCCTCCATCCATTCCTCCCTCCTTCACCTCCCATCCCTCCATCCATTCCTCCCTTCACCTCCCATCCCTCCATCCATTCCTCCCTCCTTCCCCTCACATCCCTCCATCCATTCCTACCTCCTTCCCCCTCACATCCCTCCATCCATTCCTCCCTCCACCTCCCATCCCTCCATCCATTCCTCCCTCCACCTCCCATCCCTCCATCCATTCCTCCCTCCTTCCCCCTCACATCCCTCCATCCATTCCTCCCTCCTTCCCCTCACATCCCTCCATCCATTCCTCCCTCCTTCACCTCCCATCCCTCCATCCGTTCCTCCCTCCTTCACCTCCCATCCCTCCATCCATTCCTCCCTCCTTCACCTCCCATCCCTCCATCCATTCCTCCCTCCTTCACCTCCCATCCCTCCATCCATTCCTCCCTCCTTCCACCTCCCATCCCTCCATCCGTTCCTCCCTCCTTCACCTCCCATCCCTCCATCCATTCCTCCCTCCTTCCACCTCCCATCCCTCCATCCATCCCTCCCATCCCTCCCTTTATTGTAGATATAATCTTCACTGAGAGAAATTATATTTTTTGTAGATACTGTATATCCTTCAATGAGGGACATGTTGTTTATTGTAGCTATATCCTTCACTGAGATACAAGTTGTTTATTGCAGCTATATCCTTCACTGAGAGGCATGTGGTTTATTGCAGCTATAGTAATTTTTTCTATATCCTTCACTGAGAGACATGTTGTTAATTGTAGCTGTATCCTTCACTGAGAGATATGTTGTTTCTTGTAGATATAGTTCTTGTAGCTAAATCCTTCACTGAGAGACATGTTGTTTATTGTAGCTGTATCCTTCACTGAGAGACATGTTGTTTATTGTAGCTGTATCCTTCACTGAGAGATATGTTGTTTCTTGTAGCTAAATCCTTCACTGAGAGACATGTTGTTTATTGTAGATATAGTTCTTGTAGCTAAATCCTTCACTGAGAGACATGTTGTTTATTGTAGCTGTATCCTTCACTGAGAGACATGTTGTTTATTGTAGCTGTATCCTTCACTGAGAGACATGTTGTTTATTGTAGCTGTATCCTTCACTGAGAGACATGTTGTTTATTGTAGCTGTATCCTTCACTGAGAGACATGTTGTTTATTGTAGCTGTATCCTTCACTGAGAGACATGTTGTTTATTGTAGCTGTATCCTTCACTGAGAGACATGTTGTTTATTGTAGCTGTATCCTTCACTGAGAGACATGTTGTTTATTGTAGCTGTATCCTTCACTGAGAGACATGTTGTTTATTGTAGCTGTATCCTTCACTGAGAGACATGTTGTTTATTGTAGCTTTATCCTTCACTGAGAGACATGTTGTTTATTGTAGCTGTATCCTTCACTGAGAGACATGTTGTTTATTGTAGCTGTATCCTTCACTGAGAGACATGTTGTTTATTTAAACCACACACAGATTCTTTGCAACAGCACAATGCCAGTTCCACTTCAACTCACAAACTCTTTGTTAGTTTGGCTGAGATCGAATGCATTATATAACACATTATGAGTGTTTCCTTGCATCCCAAATGACACCCTGTTGCCTTCATAGTGCACTGCTTTTTTAACCAGAACCCTATGGCACCCTATTCCCGTCATAGTGCACTGCTTTTTTACCAGAACCCTATGGCACCCTATTCCCTTCATAGTGCCCTGCTTTTAACCAGAACCCTATGGCACCCTATTCCCGTCATAGTGCACTGCTTTTTTACCAGAACCCTATGGCACCCTATTCCCTTCATAGTGCCCTGCTTTTAACCAGAACCCTATGGCACCCTATTCCCTTCATAGTGCCCTGCTTTTAACCAGAACCCTATGGCACCCGAATCAAAAGCATTGCTCCATGAAGAAAATAGGGAGTCATTTGGGATGCAGAGAGAAATAAAGCAGGAAGGTCAGAGGAGGTGTCAACGCAATAATGAGATAAGAGGATGGAGGGGTCATAGGTCGCATGACCTCGAGAACAGGTCCAGTTGGTTATGCAACTAGTACGTTGACCTGTGGTGGAGTCGTGCAGCTTACTAACACCATATTTTGATGGGAGGGAGAATATGCGGGGAGGGAGAGGGATCGACAGAGAGTGCTCTAAGAGAGGTCATTAATATGAGAATCCTCTTCTTCATTCCATCAGAAGCTCAGCTCAGCATAAGACTATCACTACTTCAGAGACAGCAGATTAGGTATGCACGGGTCTACATCAATGTTAGTAGCTCAGTAATACATACAAATCTTAGCACTTTAGTATCTCTACAGACATGTTAGTAGTTTACTATCTCTACAGTAATGTTAGTAGCTCAGTATCTCTACAGACATGTTAGTAGTTTAGTATCTCTACAGCAATTTTAGCAGTTTAGTATCTCTGCAGACATGTTAGCAGTTTACTATCTCTACAGCAATCTTAGCAATTTAGTATCTCCACAGACATGTTAGTAGTTTACTATCTCTACAGCATTGTTAGCAGTTTAGTATCTCTACAGCAATGTTAGTAGTTTAGTATCTCTACAGCAATGTTAGCAGTTTAGTATCTCTACAGCAATGTTAGTAGTTTAGTATCTCTACAGCAATGTTAGCAGTTTAGTATCTTTACAGCAATGTTAGTAGTTTAGTATCTTTACAGCAATGTTAGCAGTTTACTATCTCTACAGCAATGTTAGTAGTTTACTATCTCTACAGACATGTTAGCAGTTTACTATCTCTACAGCAATGTTAGTAGTTTAGTATCTCTACAGCATTGTTAGCAGTTTACTATCTCTACAGCAATGTTAGCAGTTTAGTATCTCTACAGCAATGTTAGTAGTTTAGTATCTTTACAGCAATGTTAGCAGTTTACTATCTCTACAGCAATGTTAGCAGTTTACTATCTCTACAGCAATGTTAGCAGTTTACTATCTCTACAGCAATGTTAGCAGTTTAGTATCTCTACAGCAATGTTAGCAGTTTACTATCTCTACAGCATTGTTAGCAGTTTACTATCTCTACAGCAATGTTAGCAGTTTACTATCTCTACAGCAATGTTAGCAGTTTAGTATCTCTACAGCAATGTTAGCAGTTTAGTATCTCTACAGCATTGTTAGCAGTTTACTATCTCTACAGCAATGTTAGCAGTTTACTATCTCTACAGCAATGTTAGCAGTTTACTATCTCTACAGCAATGTTAGCAGTTTACTATCTCTACAGCAATGTTAGCAGTTTACTATCTCTACAGCAATGTTAGCGGTTTACTATCTCTACAGCAATGTTAGTAGTTTAGTATCTTTACAGCAATGTTAGTAGTTTAGTATCTCTACAGCAATGTTAGTAGTTTAGTATCTCTACAGCAATGTTAGTAGTTTAGTATCTTTACAGCAATGTTAGTAGTTTACTATCTCTACAGACATGTTAGCAGTTTAGTATCTCTACAGACATGTTAGCAGTTTAGTATCTCTACAGCATTGTTAGCAGTTTAGTATCTCTACAGCAATGTTAGTAGTTTAGTATCTCTACAGCATTGTTAGCAGTTTAGTATCTCTACAGCAATGTTAGTAGTTTAGTATCTCTACAGATATGTTAGCAGTTTAGTATCTCTGCAGCAATGTTAGCAGTTTAGTATCTCTACAGCATGAGGTATCTCTACCTTCAGTAGTATGGTGAGGTATCTCTACCTTCAGTAGTATGGTGAGGTATCTCTACCTTCAGCAGTGTGGTGAGGTATCTCAGTATCTCTACCTTCAGCAGGATGGTGAGGTATCTCAGTATCTCCACCTTCAGTAGTATGGTGAGGTATCTCTACCTTCAGTAGTATGGTGAGGTATCTCAGTATCTCTACCTTCAGTAGTATGGTGAGGTATCTCAGTATCTCTACCTTCAGTAGTATGGTGAGGTATCTCAGTATCTCTACCTTCAGTAGTATGGTGAGGTTTCTCAGTATCTCTACCTTCAGTAGTATGGTGAGGTATCTCAGTATCTCTACCTTCAGTAGTATGGTGAGGTATCTCAGTATCTCTACCTTCAGTAGTATGGTGAGGTATCTCTACCTTCAGTAGTGTGGTGAGGTATCTCGGTATCTCTACCTTCAGTAGTGTGGTGAGGTATCTCGGTATCTCTACCTTCAGTAGTGTGGTGAGGTATCTCAGTATCTCTACCTTCAGCAGTATGGTGAGGTATCTCAGTATCTCTACCTTCAGTAGTATGGTGAGGTATCTCAGGATCTCTACCTTCAGTAGTATGGTGAGATATCTCTACCTTCAGTAGTGTGGTGAAGTATCTCATTATCTCTACCCTCAGTAGTATGGTGAGGTATCTCTACCTTCAGTCGTGTGGTGAGGTATCAACTGATCTCCCGAGTCATGCTGTACTGGAAAGTTTCAGGAATGAGTTCAAATGAGGGAAGATAAATGATTAACCCTAAGCTAATCAATGAAGCAAGGAGGTTCATTTCATAATGTATTCTGGGGCCTGAAGGACAGGGAATCATATACAGTGTTAATATCATACTGTATTCTGAAGGACAGGGAATCATATACAGTGTTAATATCGTACTGTATTCTGGGGCCTGAAGGACAGGGAATCACATAGTGTTAATATCTTACTGTATTCTGAAGGACAGGGAATCATATACAGTGTTAATATCGTACTGTATTCTGGGGCCTGAAGGACAGGGAATCATATACAGTGTTAATATCGTACTGTATTCTGGGGCCTGAAGGACAGGGAATCATATACAGTGTTAATATCGTACTGTATTCTGGGGCCTGAAGGACAGGGAATCATATACAGTGTTAATATCTTACTGTATTCTGGGGCCTGAAGGACAGGGAATCATATACAGTGTTAATATCTTACTGTATTCTGGGGCCTGAAGGACAGGGAATCATATACAGTGTTAATATCGTACTGTATTCTGGGGCCTGAAGGACAGGGAATCATATACAGTGTTAATATCTTACTGTATTCTGGGGCCTGAAGGACAGGGAATCATATACAGTGTTAATATCGTACTGTATTCTGGGGCCTGAAGGACAGGGAATCATATACAGTGTTAATATCTTACTGTATTCTGAAGGACAGGGAATCATATACAGTGTTAATATCGTACTGTATTCTGAAGGACAGGGAATCATATACAGTGTTAATATCTTACTGTATTCTGGGGCCTGAAGGACAGGGAATCATATAGTGTTAATATCTTACTGTATTCTGAAGGACAGGGAATCATGTACAGTGTTAATATCGTACTGTATTCTGGGGCCTGAAGGACAGGGAATCATATACAGTGTTAATATCTTACTGTATTCTGAAGGACAGGGAATCATGTACAGTGTTAATATCGTACTGTATTCTGGGGCCTGAAGGACAGGGAATCATATACAGTGTTAATATCGTACTGTATTCTGGGGCCTGAAGGACAGGGAATCATATACAGTGTTAATATCGTACTGTATTCTGAAGGACAGGGAATCATGTACAGTGTTAATATCGTACTGTATTCTGGGGCCTGAAGGACAGGGAATCATATACAGTGTTAATATCTTACTGTATTCTGGGGCCTGAAGGACAGGGAATCACAGACTGTACCTTCACACACCTTCACTTTTTCCACAGATTGTTGCGTTCGAGTCTGAATTTAAATTGGATTCATTTTTATGTTTTTGTCACAAACACACACATTATGATTTTTTTTTTTAAACATTTCTTTTTTACAAATGAATAAAATATGAAAAGCTGAAATGTCTTGAGTCAACAAGTACTAAACCTCTTTTGGTTTATGGAAAGCCTAACTGCGTTTAGTGGTAAACATTTGCTTAACAAGTCCCATAATAGCTTGCATGGACTTACTCTGTGTGCGATAATTGTGTTTAACATGGTTTTTTGAATGACTACCTCATCTCTGTGTTCCCACACATACAATTATCTGTAAAGTCCCTCTGTCCAGCAGTGTATTTCAAACACCAGATTCAACCACAAAGACCAGGGAGGTTTTCCAACGGTTCACAAAGAAGGACACCTATTGGTAGATGGGTAAACATAAGTTCACAAAGAAGGGCACCTATTGGTAGATGGGTAAACATAAGTTCACAAAGAAGGGCACCTATTGGTAGATGGGTAAACATAAAAAAGCAGACAGTGAATATCCCTTTGAGCATGGGTAAATGTATTAATTACACTTTGGAGGTTGTGTCAATACAACCAAGTCACTACAGAGATACAGGCGTCCTTCCTAACTCAGTTGCCGGAGAGGAAGGAAACTGCTCAGTGATTTCACCATGAGGCCAATGGTGACTTTAAAACAGTTACAGAGTTTAATAGCTGTGATAGGATACAACTGAGGATGGACCCACACCACTGTAGTTACTCTACAATAATAACCTAAATGACAGAGTGAAAAGAAAGAAGTCTGTTCAGAAAAAAAATATTCCAAAACATTCGTCATGTTTGCAACAAGGCACTAAAGTAATACTTCAAAAAATGTGACAAAGCAAATCACTTTTTGTCCTGAATTTTTTTTGGGGGGGGGGAGTGAATCCAAAACAACATTACTAAGTACCACTCTCCATATTTTCAAGCACAGCGGTGGCTGCGTCCTGTTATTGCTATGCTTGCAATCATTAAAGGACTTTTTCAGGATAAAAAATAAACAGAATGGAGTTTAGCACAAGAGGAAAACCTGGTTCAGTCTGCTTTACACCAGACACTGGGAGAAGAATTTACCTTTCAGCAGGACAATAACCTGGTTCGGTCTGCTTTACACCAGACACTGGGAGAAGAATTTACCTTTCAGCAGGACAATAACCTGGTTCAGTCTGCTTTACACCAGACACTGGGAGAAGAATTTACCTTTCAGCAGGACAATAACCTGGTTCAGTCTGACACTGGGAGAAGAATTTACCTTTCAGCAGGACAATAACCTGGTTCAGTCTGCTTTACACCAGACACTGGGAGAAGAATTTACCTTTCAGCAGGACAATAACCTGGTTCAGTCTGACACTGGGAGAAGAATTTACCTTTCAGCAGGACAATAACCTGGTTCAGTCTGACACTGGGAGAAGAATTTACCTTTCAGCAGGACAATAACCTGGACCAGTCTGCTTTACACCAGACACTGGGAGAATAATTTACCTTTCAGCAGGACAATAACCTGGTTCAGTCTGCTTTACACCAGACACTGGGAGAATAATTTACCTTTCAGCAGGACAATAACCTGGTTCAGTCTGCTTTACACCAGACACTGGGAGAATAATTTACCTTTCAGCAGGACAATAACCTGGTTCAGTCTGCTTTACACCAGACACTGGGAGAAGAATTTACCTTTCAGCAGGACAATAACCTGGTTCAGTCTGCTTTCCCCCAGACACTGGGAGATGAATTTACCTTTCAGCAGGACAATAACCTGGTTCAGTCTGCTTTCCACCAGACACTGGGAGAAGAATTTACCTTTCAGCAGGACAATAACCTGGTTCAGTCTGCTTTCCACCAGACACTGGGAGAAGAATTTACCTTTCAGCAGGACAATAACCTGGTTCAGTCTGCTTTCCACCAGACACTGGGAGATGAATTCACCTTTCAGCAGGACAATAACCTGGTTCAGTCTGCTTTCCACCAGATACTGGGAGAAGAATTTACCTTTCAGCAGGACAATAACCTGGTTCAGTCTGCTTTCCACCAGATACTGGGAGAAGAATTTACCTTTCAGCAGGACAATAACCTAAGACACAAGGTGAAATCTTACACTGGAGTTGCTTACCAAGACGACATTGAATTGGCCGAGGTACAGTTTTGACTTAAATCAACTTGAAAATCTATGACAAGACCTGAAAATGGTTGTCTATTGATGGTCAACAAACCAATTTGACAGAACTGGAAGAATTTACAAAATAATAATCGTCAAATGTTGCACAATACATGTGTAGACAGCTCTTAGTAAAGACGTACCCAGAAAGACTCGAAGCTGTAATCACAGTCAAAGCCACTTCTTCAAACTATTGACACATGGGGGTGTGAATAATTATGTAAATTATATAGTTCTGTATTACATTTTCAATACATTTGCCCAAAAAATGTCCAACAACATGTGTTCACTTTGTCATAATGGGGAATTGTGTGTATATGAATGAGGGGGAAATAACATACATTTAACGATTTGAATTCATTCTGTAACATAAAGACAATGTGGAATAAGTTAAAGGGGTTTAACATAAACACAATGTGGAATAAGTTAAAGGGGTTTAACATAAAGACAATGTGGAATAAGATAAAGGGGTTTGAATACTTTAACATAAACAGAATGTGAAATAAGTTAATTAAGGGGTTTGAAGCCTTTAACATTCACAAAATGTGGAATAAGTTAAAGGGGTTTAACATAAAGACAATGTGGAATAAGTTAAGGGGTTTAACATAAACAAAATGTGGAATAAGTTAAGGGGTTTGAATACATTCTGAAGGCGCTGTAACGTGGACTGTATTGGTTAGTGATCCATAGTTAAAAAGTCCTTCATCAGACTGTATTGGTTCAGATGTATTAGAAGGTGAGGTACGACACTCCCTCCATTAGGAAAATATGCTGTTTATTACTAATCCATATTTAAAAACAGGGGTGCAACTTCCACTGGGAAACGGGGGGGGGGGAATGCCCCCCATTATTGTCTCCCCCCCTGTTTTATCATTGGAATGTGATGATAGTAAACGATGAACCGGTGTGCTTTAGGACCAAACGGACGCCTCCCAGCGGTCGGGTAAGCTGTTTGGAGTGTTTATCCGACTGGGGAAAAAAAGTTATGCCCTGGTTAAAAACAGGCTCAGAGAGACCTTCATCAGACTCTATTGGTTTTAAAATACTGATTGCTTCACAGCCAACCCTTTGTATAGTCCATGTCCATCCATTACATAGGAACGG
This sequence comes from Oncorhynchus nerka, assembly GCF_034236695.1. Lineage (NCBI taxonomy): Eukaryota > Metazoa > Chordata > Actinopteri > Salmoniformes > Salmonidae > Oncorhynchus > Oncorhynchus nerka. The sequence goes on from NW_027040369.1 coordinate 151,955, forward strand.
AATTACATGACCTTTGTAGAGTAACAACACTAGAAGCCTGTTTCTCCGTTTCTCCAATGTATGTCTCTCACAGAATCAGGGGGATGACTTTTGAAATGCATCCCAAATGGCACCCTATTCCCTACATAGTGCACTACTTTAGACCAGAGCCCTATGGCACCCTATTCCCTATATAGTGCACTACTTTAGACCAGGGCCCTATAGAACCCTATTCCCTATATAGTGCACTACTTTAGACCAGAGCCCTATAGAACCCTATTCCCTACATAGTGCACTACTTTAGACCAGGTGAAAAGCCCTGCATTATGTAATGAATAGGGTGCCGTTTAGGACACATCCTTTGTAACAATCCCACAAGGAGAAATACACCGATGGTGAAAGGAATATTGAGATAAAGCAGGACGTGAACTATTGTTGTTCCAAGAGGATTTATATATCAGTCCTCAGGGTTTCCCTGCATTCAGACAGTCCCCCGGGCGGAGAACGTTTAGAAGGGCCAATGAGGACGGAACCTAGGAACCGAGGACAACGGAACACTAAAAATGATTGTTCCGGAAGATGAAAAGGGGAAGATGAATCCGGAATACAGAGTTCATCACTGTGAGATGACACTTGCAGTCTTCAAATGTGAGACACTCGTACACATTTTCTGTCCGGCTTTAATGCCGGACTTCAATCGATACTGAGGAATTGACTCTGAACCAATTCAAGTCGGTATAACTCAGCTTGGATACAACATGTATTGAACCCATTCAGAGCCTGGTTCCCATCATAACCTGGTTCCTCTCTAGGTTTCTTCCGAGGTTCTGGCCTTTCTAGGCTAGTTTTTTCCTAGCCACCGTGTTTCTACACCTGCATCGCTTGCTGTTTTGGGGGGGTTTTAAGCTGGGTTTCTGTACAAGCACTTTGTGACATCGGCTGATGTAGAAAGGGCTTGATAAATAAATCATGTCGTTGTATTCTCTACACAGATACAACATGTACATTCTGTAAGTATTCAGACCCCTTTCCTTTATCCACATGCTGGGGTATTGTGATGTCATTACAGGGTATTGTGATGTCATTACGGGGTATTGTAATGTCATTATTGGGTATTGTGATGTCATTACGGGGTATTGTAATGTCATTACGGGGTATTGAGATGTCATTACGGGGTATATTGATGTCATTACGGGGTATTGTGATGTCATTACGGGGTATTGTGATGTCATTACGGGGTATTGTGATGTCATTACGGGGTATTGTGATGTATTGTGATGTCATTACGGGGTATTGTGATGTCATTACGGGGTATTGTGATGTCATTACGGGGTATGGTGATGTCATTACGGGGTATGGTGATCATTTACATTTACATTTAAGTCATTTAGCAGACGCTCTTATCCAGAGCGACTTACAAATTGGTGCGTTCACCTTAAGACATCCAGTGGAACAGCCACTTTACAATAGTGCATCTAAATCTTTTAAGGGGGGGGTGAGAAGGATTACTTTATCCTATCCTAGGTATTCCTGAAAGAGGTGGGGTTTCAGGTGTCTCCGGAAGGTGGTGATTGACTCCGCTGTCCTGGCGTCGTGAGGGAGTTTGTTCCACCATTGGGGGGCCAGAGCAGCGAACAGTTTTGACTGGGCTGCGCGGGAACTGTACTTCCTCAGTGGTAGGGAGGCGAGCAGGCCAGAGGTGGATGAACGCAGTGCCCTTGTTTGGGTGTAGGGCCTGATCAGAGCCTGGAGGTACTGAGGTGCCGTTCCCCTCACAGCTCCGTAGGCAAGCACCATGGTCTTGTAGCGGATGCGAGCTTCAACTGGAAGCCAGTGGAGAGAGCGGAGGAGCGGGGTGACGTGAGAGAACTTGGGAAGTTTGAACACCAGACGGGCTGCGGCGTTCTGGATGAGTTGTAGGGGTTTAATGGCACAGGCAGGGAGCCCAGCCAACAGCGAGTTGCAGTAATCCAGACGGGAGATGACAAGTGCCTGGATTAGGACCTGTGCTGCTTCCTGTGTGAGGCAGGGTCGTACTCTGCGGATGTTGTAGAGCATGAACCTACAAGAACGGGCCACCGCCTTGATGTTAGTTGAGAACGACAGGGTGTTGTCCAGGATCACGCCAAGGTTCTTAGCGCTCTGGGAGGAGGACACAATGGAGTTGTCAACCGTGATGGCGAGATCATGGAACGGGCAGTCCTTCCCCGGGAGGAAGAGCAGCTCCGTCTTGCCGAGGTTCAGCTTGAGGTGGTGATCCGTCATCCACACTGATATGTCTGCCAGACATGCAGAGATGCGATTCGCCACCTGGTCATTACGTTATTATTATGTCATTACGGGGTATTGTGATGTCATTACGGGGTATTGTGATGTCATTAGAGTCTTATTCTAAATTGTATTTACAAAAATAGAAATGTCCTCATCAGTCTATACACAGTAACGCTCATCAGTCTATACACAGTAACGCTCATCAGTCTATACACAGTAACGCTCATCAGTCTATACACAGTAACGCTCATCAGTCTATACACAGTAACGCTCATCAGTCTATACACAGTACGCTCATCAGTCTACCGCTCATCAGTCTATACACAGTAACGCTCATCAGTCTATACACAGTAACGCTCATCAGTCTATACACAGTAACGCTCATCAGTCTATACACAGTAACGCTCATCAGTCTATACACAGTACCGCTCATCAGTCTATACACAGTAACGCTCATCAGTCTATACACAGTAACGCTCATCAGTCTATACACAGTAACGCTCATCAGTCTATACACAGTAACGCTCATCAGTCTATACACAGTAAAGCTCATCAGTCTATACACAGTACCGCTCATCAGTCTATACACAGTAACGCTCATCAGGCTATACACAGTAACGCTCATCAGTCTATACACAGTAACGCTCATCAGTCTATACACAGTAACGCTCATCAGTCTATACACAGTAACGCTCATCAGTCTATAAACAGTAACGCTCATCAGTCTATACACAGTAACGCTCATCAGTCTATACACAGTAACGCTCATCAGTCTATACACAGTAACGCTCATCAGTCTATACACAGTAACGCTCATCAGTCTATACACAGTAACGCTCATCAGTCTATACACAGTAACGCTCATCAGTCTATACACAGTAACGCTCATCAGTCTATACACAGTAACGCTCATCAGTCTATACACAGTAACGCTCATCAGTCTATACACAGTAACGCTCATCAGTCTATACACAGTAACGCTCATCAGTCTATACACAGTAACGCTCATCAGTCTATACACAGTAACGCTCATCAGTCTATACACAGTAACGCTCATCAGTCTATACACAGTAACGCTCATCAGTCTATACACAGTAACGCTCATCAGTCTATACACAGTAACGCTCATCAGTCTATACACAGTAACGCTCATCAGTCTATACACAGTAACGCTCATCAGTCTATACACAGTAACGCTCATCAGTCTATACACAGTAACGCTCATCAGTCTATACACAGTAACGCTCATCAGTCTATACACAGTAACATCAGTCTATACACAGTAACGCTCATCAGTCTATACACAGTAACGCTCATCAGTCTATACACAGTAACGCTCATCAGTCTATACACAGTAACGCCATCAGTCTATACACAGTAACGCTCATCAGTCTATACACAGTAACGCTCATCAGTCTATACACAGTAACGCTCATCAGTCTATACACAGTAACGCTCATCAGTCTATACACAGTAACGCTCATCAGTCTATACACAGTAACGCTCATCAGTCTATACACAGTAACGCTCATCAGTCTATACACAGTAACGCTCATCAGTCTATACACAGTAACGCTCATCAGTCTATACACAGTAACGCTCATCAGTCTATACACAGTAACGCTCATCAGTCTATACACAGTAACGCTCATCAGTCTATACACAGTAACGCTCATCAGTCTATACACAGTAACGCTCATCAGTCTATACACAGTAACGCTCATCAGTCTATACACAGTAACGCTCATCAGTCTATACACAGTAACGCTCATCAGTCTATACACAGTAACGCTCATCAGTCTATACACAGTAACGCTCATCAGTCTATACACAGTAACGCTCATCAGTCTATACACAGTAACGCTCATCAGTCTATACACAGTACCGCTCATCAGTCTATACACAGTAACGCTCATCAGTCTATACACAGTAACGCTCATCAGTCTATACACAGTAACGCTCATCAGTCTATACACAGTACCGCTCATCAGTCTATACACAGTAACGCTCATCAGTCTATACACAGTAACGCTCATCAGTCTATACACAGTAACGCTCATCAGTCTATACACAGTAACGCTCATCAGTCTATACACAGTACCGCTCATCAGTCTATACACAGTAACGCTCATCAGTCTATACACAGTAACGCTCATCAGTCTATACACAGTAACGCTCATCAGTCTATACACAGTACCGCTCATCAGTCTATACACAGTACCGCTCATCAGTCTATACACAGTAACGCTCATCAGTCTATACACAGTAACGCTCATCAGTCTATACACAGTCAACGCTCATCAGTCTATACACAGTAACGCTCATCAGTCTATACACAGTAACGCTCATCAGTCTATACACAGTAACGCTCATCAGTCTATACACAGTAACGCTCATCAGTCATCAGTCAGTCTATACACAGTACCGCTCATCAGTCTATACACAGTACCGCTCATCAGTCTATACACAGTACCGCTCATCAGTCTATACACAGTACCGCTCATCAGTCTATACACAGTACCGCTCATCAGTCTATACACAGTAACGCTCATCAGTCTATACACAGTACCGCTCATCAGTCTATACACAGTAACGCTCATCAGTCTATACACAGTAACGCTCATCAGTCTATACACAGTAACGCTCATCAGTCTATACACAGTAACGCTCATCAGTCTATACACAGTACGCCATCAGTCTATACACAGTACCGCTCATCAGTCTACACAGTAACGCTCATCAGTCTATACACAGTAACGCTCATCAGTCTATACACAGTAACGCTCATCAGTCTATACACAGTAACGCTCATCAGTCTATACACAGTAACGCTCATCAGTCTATACACAGTAACGCTCATCAGTCTATACACAGTAACGCTCATCAGTCTATACACAGTAACGCTCATCAGTCTATACACAGTAACGCTCATCAGTCTATACACAGTACCGCTCATCAGTCTATACACAGTACCGCTCATCAGTCTATACACAGTACCGCTCATCAGTCTATACACAGTACCGCTCATCAGTCTATACACAGTAACGCTCATCAGTCTATACACAGTAACGCTCATCAGTCTATACACAGTAACGCTCATCAGTCTATACACAGTAACGCTCATCAGTCTATACACAGTAACGCTCATCAGTCTATACACAGTAACGCTCATCAGTCTATACACAGTAACGCTCATCAGTCTATACACAGTAACGCTCATCAGTCTATACACAGTAACGCTCATCAGTCTATACACAGTACCGCTCATCAGTCTATACACAGTAACGCTCATCAGTCTATACATACACAGTAACGCTCATCAGTCTATACACAGTAACGCTCATCAGTCTATACACAGTAACGCTCATCAGTCTATACACAGTAACGCTCATCAGTCTATACACAGTAACGTTCATCAGTCTATACACAGTAACGCTCATCAGTCTATACACAGTAACGCTCATCAGTCTATACACAGTACCGCTCATCAGTCTATACACAGTACCGCTCATCAGTCTATACACAGTAACGCTCATCAGTCTATACACAGTAACGCTCATCAGTCTATACACAGTAACGCTCATCAGTCTATACACAGTAACGCTCATCAGTCTATACACAGTAACGCTCATCAGTCTATACACAGTACACAGTCTATAACGCTCATCAGTCTATACACAGTACCGCTCATCAGTCTATACACAGTAACGCTCATCAGTCTATACACAGTAACGCTCATCAGTCTATACACAGTAACGCTCATCAGTCTATACACAGTACCGCTCATCAGTCTATACACAGTAACCATAACGACAAAGCGAAAACAGTTTTTTTTTGTTGAAATGTTTGGAAATGTATTGAAAATAAAAAACTGAAATTCTTTATTTACATAAGTATTCAGACCTTTTGCTACGAGACTCGAAATTGAGCTCAGGTTGCATCCTGATTCCATTGATCATCCTTGAGATGTTTCTACAACTTGATTGGAGTCCACCTGTGGTAAATTCAATTGATTGGACATGATTTTGGGAAGGCTCACACCTGTCTATATAAGGTCCCACAGTTGACAGTTGCATGTCAGAGCAAAAACCAAGCCATGGAATCTAAGGATTGTGTCAAGGCACAGATCTGGGGAAGGGTACTAAAACCTTTCAGCAACTCCCCCATAACACAGTGGCCTCCAGCATAGCCTAGTAATTGGAGTGTTGGGCCAGTAATCAAAATGGTTGCCGTATCAAATCCCCGAGCTGAGAAGGTAAAAATCTGTCTTTCTGCACCCGAACAAGGCAGTTAACCTACTGTTCCTAGGATGTCATTGTAAATGTGTTCTTAACTGACTTGCCTGTGTAACGGTTTTCTTGTGTCGAAGGAGAGGCGGACCACAATGCAGCGCGGTAGTTGTCCATGGTTTATTTAATGAGAAAACTGAACATGAACACATAACCAGAAAGTGAAAACAGTCCCGTGTGGTACTAACACAGGAAACAACCACCCAACAAACCCAACACCAAACAGGCTGCCTAAATATGGTTCCCAATCAGAGACAATGACTAACACCTGCCTCTGATTGAGAACCATATCAGGCCAAACACAGAAACAGACAAACTAGACACACAACATAGAATGCCCACTCAGATCACACCCTGACCAAACAAAACACAGAAACAGACAAACTAGACACGTAACATAGAATGCCCACTCAGATCACACCCTGACCAAACAAAACATAGAAATAGACAAACTAGAAATGTAACAGAATGCCCACTCAGATCACACCCTGACAAACCAAAACATAGAAATAGACAAAGCAAACTATGGTCAGGGTGTGACAGCCTGGTTAAATAAAGGTTCAATAAAATAAACAATTCTTAAAATGAAAGTTTGGAAGTAGCAAGACTCTTCCTAAAGCTGGCCGTCCGGCTAAACTGAGCAATCGGGGGAGAAGGGCCTTAGTCAGGGAAGTGACCAAAGCCAGACAGAAGCCACTTCTCAGTAAAAGGCACATGACAACCCACTTGGAGTTTGCTAAAAGGAACCTAAAGGACTCTCAGAGCATGAAAAACAAGATTCTGAACTCTTTGGCCTGAATGCTAAGCGTCAGCGTCTGGAGGAAACCTGGCACCATCCCTACGGTGAAGCACGGTGGTGGCAGCATCATGTCTGGAGGAAACCTGGCACCATCCCTACGGTGAAGCATGGTGGTGGCAGCATCATGTCTGGAGGAAACCTGGCACCATCCCTACAGTGAAGCATGGTGGTAGCAGCATCATGTCTGGAGGAAACCTGACACCATCCCTACGGTGAAGCATGGTGGTGGCAGCATCATGTCTGGAGGAAACCTGGCACCATCCCTACGGTGAAGCATGGTGGTGGCAGCATGGTGGATGGCAGCAGGGACTGGGAGACTAGTCAGGATCGGTGGAAAAGATGAACAGAGCAAAGTACGGAGAGATCCTTGATGGAAACCATCCCCAAATACGGTGAAGCATGGTGGTGGCGTTGTAATCGCTGCTTCAACAAAGTTGTTGAAACCTGACACCATCCCTACGGTGAAGCATGGTGGTGGCAGCATCATGTCTGGAGGAAACCTGACACCATCCCTACGGTGAAGCATGGTGGTGGCAGCATTGTGTCTGGAGGAAACCTGACACCATCCCTACGGTGAAGCATGGTGGTGGCAGCATCATGTCTGGAGGAAACCTGACACCATCCCTACGGTGAAGCATGGTGGTGGCAGCATCGTGTCTGGAGGAAACCTGACACCATCCCTACGGTGAAGCATGGTGGTGGCAGCAT